>NC_079196.1:219395217-219610217 GCF_029499605.1 Hyla sarda | reverse complement strand
GTTTGAACTTGTTATCAGTATAAAAAACACCTGTCCACAACCTCACACTCCAAACTCCACTATGGCACAGACCAAAGAGCTGTTGAAGGACACCAGAAACAAAATTGTAGACCTGCACCAGGCTGAGAAGACTGAATCTGCAATAGGCAAGCAGCTTGGTGTGAAGAAATCAACTGTGGGAACAATTATTAGAAAATGGAAGACATACAAGACCACTGATAATCTCCCTCTATCTGGGGCTCCACGCAAGATCTCACCCCGCGCTGTCAAAATAATCACAAGAACAGTGAGCAAAAATCCGAGAACCACATGGGGGGACCTAGTGATTGACCTGCAGAGAGCTGGGACCAAAGTAACAAAGGCTACCATCAGTAACACACTACACAGCCAGGGACTCAAATCATGCAGTGCCAGACGTGTCCCCCTGCTTAAGCCAGTACATGTCCGGGCCTGTCTGAAGTTGGCTAGAGAGCATTTGGATGATCCAGAAGAGTATTGGGAGAATGTCATATGGTCAGATGAAACCAAAGTAGAACTTTTTTGTAAAAACTCAACTCGTCGTTTTTGGAGGAGAAAGAATGCTGAGTTGCATCCAAAGAACACCATACCTACTGTGAAGCATGGGGGTGGAAACCTCATGCTTTGGGGCTATTTTTCAGCAAAGGGACCAGGGTGACTGATCCGTGTAAACAATGAATGGGGCCATGTATCGTGGGATTTTGAGTGAAAACCTCCTTCCATCAGCAAAGGCATTAAAGATGAAACGTGGCTGGATCTTTCAGCATGGCAATGATCCCAAACACACCACCCGGGCAATGAAGGAGTGGCTTCGTAAGAAGCATTTCAAGGTCCTGGAGTGGCCTAGCCCAGGGGTCGGCAACCCTCGGCTCCGGAGCCGCATGCGGCTCTTTTACTCCTTTGCCGCGGCTCCGCGAGTCTGTCCCGGGTCCCGGTCACCCTCATTCCGGGACAATGCAGTGTCCTGGAATGATCTGAGCCTGTGAGCCGCTGTCACGGTGTCATCGGTTTACTTACCTGCCCTGGTGCCATCGGAGCGGAGTCTCTTCTTCTGGGGCCGCGCGGATCCTCACTGTCATGTGACAATGTAACGTCACATGACAGTGACGTCGCCGGCCTGCGCCTCAGTCGAGGAGCGCCGCCGGGAGAGGAAGACGCCATGCCCAAAAAAAGCCCACCCCAGGCCTGGGCCCAAAAAAAGCCCACCCCAGGCCTGGGCCCAAAAAAAGCCCATCCCAAGCCTGGGCCCAAAAAAAGCCCACCCCAGCAAAAATATATTTTACATTGTTAAGCGAAAGTCCTTTTTTTCTTCAGATTGACAGCTGACTGCACGATCCTGTATACATAGCATTAAGGTAAGAAACAATATATGCAGTGTTATATTTGTTTTAAATGTCGCAATGGTTTTGCGGCTCCCAGGTTTTTTTTTTTCTTAGGAAACGGGTCCAAGTTGCTCTTTTTGTCTTAAAGGTTGCAGACCCCTGTCCTAGCCAGTCTCCAGATCTCAACCCCATAGAAAACCTTTGGAGGGAGTTGAAAGTCCATGTTGCCCAGCGACTGCCCCAAAACATCACTGCTCTAGAGGAGATCTGCATGGAGGAATGGGCCAAAATACCAGCAACAGTGTGTGAAAACCTTGTGAAGACTTACAGCAAACGTTTGACCTCTGTCACTGCCAACAAAGGGGATATAACAAAGTATTGAGAGGAACTTTTGTTATTGGCCAAATACTTATTTACCACCATAATTTGCAAATAAATTCTTTAAAAATCAGACAATGGCCCTCATTTACTAAGAAAATCGGGTTGTAGGTCTATCTTGCTTTCTTACCCGACTGCTTTTTTCCCTGGTATTTATTATTATGTCGCATCCTGTTTGTCGCACGTGGGTTTTGTTGGTTTTGGTTTCCAACTCCTCTGAGCTGTTGGGAAAAAATCCACAACAATTCAACATATTCGGGTTGGAAACCTTAATAAATACGTGGGAAAGCTCAGAAATGTCGGGTAACGCCCCTTTTTCGGGTTTGGGAGAATCCACATCGGGTCCGTCGGGAAAAAATGTTGCATGGTGTCGCAGACTGGCGCACGATGTCTGCGACATGGCGCAGACAAAGATGCGCCAAAAAAACCCGACAAAAGAGGTCGGGTTTAGAATAGTAAATGAGGGCCAATGTGATTTTATGGATTTTTTTCTCATTGTCTCTCATAGTTGAGGTTATAACCTATGAGGAAAATTACAGCCTCTCATCTTTATACGTGGGAGAACTTGCACAATTGGTGGCTGACTAAATACTTTTCTGCCCACTGTAGACAATGATTGTATAGTTACATACAGTATATATAGATAACGGTTGTATAGTTACATACAGTATATATAGATAACGGTTGTATAGTTACATACAGTATATATAGATAACAGTTGTATAGTTACATACAGTATATATAGATAACGGTTGTATAGTTACATACAGTATATAGATAATGGTTGTATAGTTACATACAGTATATAGATAATGGTTGTATAGTTACATACAGTATATAGATAATGGTTGTATAGTTACATACAGTATATAGATAATGGTTGTATAGTTACATACAGTGTATATAGACAATGGTTGCATAGTTACATACAGTATATAGATAACGGTTGTATAGTTACATACAGTATATATAGATAACGGTTGTATAGTTACATACAGTATATATAGATAATGGTTGTATAGGTACATACAGTATATATAGATAATGATTGTATAGTTACATACAGTATATAGATAACGGTTGTATAGGTACATACAGTATATATATATCTAATGGTTGTATAGTTACATACAGTATATAGATAACGGTTGTATAGTTACATACAGTATATATAGATAATGATTGTATAGTTACATACAGTATATAGATAATGGTTGTATAGTTACATACAGTATATATAGATAACAGTTGTATAGTTACATACAGTATATAGATAATGGTTGTATAGTTACATACAGTATATATAGATAATGATTGTATAGTTACATACAGTATATAGATAACGGTTGTATAGTTACATACAGTATATATAGATAACAGTTGTATAGTTACATACAGTATATAGATAATGGTTGTATAGTTACATACAGTATATATAGATAACAGTTGTATAGTTACATACAGTATATAGATAATGGTTGTATAGTTACATACAGTATATATAGATAACAGTTGTATAGTTACATACAGTATATAGATAATGGTTGTATAGTTACATACAGTATATAGATAATGGTTGTATAGTTACATACGGTATATATAAATAATGGTTGTATATACAGTGTATATATAGATAATGGTTGTATATACAGTGTATATATAGATAATGATTGTATATACAGTGTATATATATAGATAATGATTGTATAGTTACATACAGTATATATAGATAATGGTTGTATAGTTACATACAGTATATAGATAATGGTTGTATAGTTACATACAGTATATATAGATAACAGTTGTATAGTTACATACAGTATATATAGATAATGGTTGTATAGTTACATACAGTATATATAGATAACGGTTGTATAGTTACATACAGTATATAGATAACGGTTGTATAGTTACATACAGTATATATAGATAACAGTTGTATAGTTACATACAGTATATAGATAACGGTTGTATAGTTACATACAGTATATAGATAATGGTTGTATAGTTACATACAGTATATAGATAATGGTTGTATAGTTACATACAGTATATAGATAATGGTTGTATAGTTACATACGGTATATATAAATAATGGTTGTATATACAGTGTATATATAGATAATGGTTGTATATACAGTGTATATATAGATAATGATTGTATATACAGTGTATATATATAGATAATGATTGTATAGTTACATACAGTATATATAGATAATGGTTGTATAGTTACATACAGTATATAGATAATGGTTGTATAGTTACATACAGTATATATAGATAACAGTTGTATAGTTACATACAGTATATATAGATAATGGTTGTATAGTTACATACAGTATATATAGATAACGGTTGTATAGTTACATACAGTATATAGATAACGGTTGTATAGTTACATACAGTATATATAGATAACAGTTGTATAGTTACATACAGTATATATAGATAATGATTGTATAGTTACATACAGTATATATAGATAATGGTTGTATAGTTACATACAGTATATAGATAACAGTTGTATAGTTACATACAGTATATAATGGTTGTATAGTTACATACAGTATATATAGATAATGGTTGTATAGTTACATACAGTATATAGATAACAGTTGTATAGTTACATACAGTATATAATGGTTGTATAGTTACATACAGTATATATAGATAACGGTTGTATAGTTACATACAGTATATATATAATGGTTGTATAGTTACATACAGTATATAGATAATGGTTGTATAGTTACATACAGTATATATAGATAATGGTTGTATAGTTACATACAGTATATATAGATAATGGTTGTATAGTTACATACAGTATATATAGATAATGGTTGTATAGTTACATACAGTATATAGATAATGGTTGTATAGTTACATACAGTATATATAGATAACAGTTGTATAGTTACATACAGTATATATAGATAACGGTTGTATAGTTACATACAGTATATAGATAACAGTTGTATAGTTACATACAGTATATATAGATAATGGTTGTATAGTTACATACAGTATATAGATAATGGTTGTATAGTTACATACAGTATATAGATAATGGTTGTATAGTTACATACAGTATATATAGATAACAGTTGTATAGTTACATACAGTATATATAGATAACAGTTGTATAGTTACATACAGTATATAGATAACAGTTGTATAGTTACATACAGTATATAGATAATGGTTGTATAGTTACATACAGTATATAGATAATGGTTGTATAGTTACATACAGTATATAGATAACAGTTGTATAGTTACATACAGTATATAGATAACAGTTGTATAGTTACATACAGTATATAGATAACAGTTGTATAGTTACATACAGTATATAGATAACAGTTGTATAGTTACATACAGTATATAGATAACAGTTGTATAGTTACATACAGTATATAGATAACAGTTGTATAGTTACATACAGTATATATAGATAATGGTTGTATAGTTACATACAGTATATAGATAATGGTTGTATAGTTACATACAGTATATAGATAATGGTTGTATAGTTACATACAGTATATATAGATAATGGTTGTATAGTTACATACAGTATATAGATAATGGTTGTATAGTTACATACAGTATATATAGATAACGGTTGTATAGTTACATACAGTATATATATAATGGTTGTATAGTTACATACAGTATATATAGATAACAGTTGTATAGTTACATACAGTATATATAGATAACGGTTGTATAGTTACATACAGTATATATAGATAACGGTTGTATAGTTACATACAGTATATAGATAACAGTTGTATAGTTACATACAGTATATATATAATGGTTGTATAGTTACATACAGTATATATAGATAACAGTTGTATAGTTACATACAGTATATATAGATAACGGTTGTATAGTTACATACAGTATATATAGATAACGGTTGTATAGTTACATACAGTATATAGATAACAGTTGTATAGTTACATACAGTATATAGATAACGGTTGTATAGTTACATACAGTATATAGATAATGGTTGTATAGTTACATACAGTATATATAGATAACGGTTGTATAGTTACATACAGTATATATAGATAATGGTTGTATAGTTACATACAGTGTATATAGATAACAGTTGTATAGTTACATACAGTATATATAGATAATGGTTGTATATACAGTGTATATACATATATAATGGTTGTATAGTTACATACAGTATATAGATAACGGTTGTATAGTTACATACAGTATATATAGATAACAGTTGTATAGTTACATACAGTATATATAGATAATGGTTGTATATACAGTGTATATACATATATAATGGTTGTATAGTTACATACAGTATATAGATAACAGTTGTATAGTTACATACAGTATATATAGATAACAGTTGTATAGTTACATACAGTGTATATAGATAATGGTTGTATATACAGTGTATATACATATATAATGGTTGTATAGTTACATACAGTATATAGATAACGGTTGTATAGTTACATACAGTATATATAGATAACAGTTGTATAGTTACATACAGTATATATAGATAACAGTTGTATAGTTACATACAGTGTATATAGATAATGGTTGTATAGTTACATACAGTATATATAGATAACAGTTGTATAGTTACATACAGTGTATATACATATATAATGGTTGTATAGTTACATACAGTGTATATACATAATGGTTGTATAGTTGTATATTGGTATATAGATGACGTCTTTCTGACTTACCATCCGGTTCTGTAGCTGTACTGTGACCCGCCATCTCTCCTCTGAGCTGTAATGGGGCACACGATGCCTCAGACTCAGTGGTTGGCGCCTCAGTGCTGCAGGGATGTCCGCTGGTTGCCATTCTTGAGACATGTTGGTATCCCCCTGTAGCTCCGGGGGTCCATTGGGGGATGTGAGTGATGCCCTGAGATATTAGCTCATTCAAGTAGAATTCAATGACCTCCTTACCCTGTAATATACAGAAAGGGACGGTCATCACAGAGACTCTACATCATTGTTAGAGGTATTTCCATCTGAAGACATTACCCCTTATCCATAGGATAGCCCTTCTCTAGCTGGTGGACATCTGACTGCTGGACCCCCACCCATCCCGAGGACAGGGAGAGGGGAGAATGAATGGAGCCCTCCGTGTGATCCATGTATTGTCTATGGGACTTCCTAGCATTGCTCCAGCCCCATAGAGAATACATGGAACACTGGCCAGGATTGTGCGGTGCGCTCCATTCATTCTGGGGGACATTTCACCTCTGTTCTCATGATATGTGGGGGTCCCAGAAGTCAGATCCCACTAATCACCTTTATAACAGTTATCCTATAGGTAGAGGATAACTTCCTGAGATGGTCATACCTCTTTAATGGATAGAGCTCTACTGGTGAAAACATAACATTGATTTCTATTTTCTCTTCTATCTATATCATATCTATCTATCTCATATCTCATATCTATCTATCTATCTATCTATCTATCTCATATCTATCTCATATCTATCTCATATCTATCTATCTCATATCTATCTATCTATCTCATATCTATCTCATATCTATCTATCTCATATCTATCTATCTATCTCATATCTATCTATCTCATATCTATCTATCTCATATCTATCTATCTCATATCTATCTATCTATCTCATATCTATCTATCTCATATCTATCTATCTCATATCTATCTATCTCATATCTATCTCATATCTATCTATCTATCTCATATCTATCTCATATCTATCTATCTATCTCATATCTATCTCATATCTATCTATCTATCTCATATCTATCTCATATCTATCTATCTCATATCTATCTATCTATCTCATATCTATCTATCTCATATCTATCTATCTCATATCTATCTATCTATCTATCTCATATCTATCTATCTATCTCATATCTATCTATCTATCTCATATCTATCTATCTATCTATCTATCTCATATCTATCTCATATCTATCTCATATCTATCTCATATCTATCTCATATCTATCTCATATCTATCTATCTATCTATCTATCTATCTCATATCTATCTATCTATCTATCTATCTATCTATCTATCTCATATCTATCTATCTATCTCATATCTATCTCATATCTATCTATCTATCTATCTATCTCATATCTATCTCATATCTATCTCATATCTATCTATCTATCTCATATCTATCTATCTATCTATCTATCTATCTCATATCTATCTCATATCTATCTATCTCATATCTATCTCATATCTATCTCATATCTATCTCATATCTATCTATCTCATATCTATCCATCTATCTATCTATCTATCTCATATCTATCTATCTATCTATCTATCTCATATCTATCTATCTATCTCATATCTATCTATCTATCTAAGTCCAAATATGAACAGCACATCAAGAAAGATAGGTAGTTTTGGACGGGGTGCAAGCATACTTGGAGCCTCGGTCGCCGGTTCCTTAATCCATAAAGTACAAATAGATGCAGCACACCACAGCTTGAAAATCACGGTGCAAAATTTATTCCATAGTGTATTCCAATAGACAACGTTTCACCAGCCTCACGCTGGTGAAACGTTGTCTATTGGAATACACTATGGAATAAATTTTGCACCGTGATTTTCAAGCTGTGGTGTGCTGCATCTATTTTTACCTTATCTATCTATCTCATATCTATCTATCTCATATCTATCTATCTATCTATCTATCTCATATCTATCTCATATCTATCTAACTATCTCATATCTATCTATCTATCTCATATCTATCTATCTATCTATCTATCTATCTATCTATCTCATATCTATCTATCTATCTATCTATCTATCTCATATCTATCTATCTCATATCTATCTATCTCATATCTATCTATCTCATATCTATCTATCTCATATCTATCTATCTCATATCTATCTATCTCATATCTATCTCATATCTATCTATCTCATATCTATCTATCTCATATCTATCTATCTCATATCTATCTATCTATCTCATATCTATCTATCTATCTCATATCTATCTCATATCTATCTATCTCATATCTATCTATCTATCTCATATCTATCTATCTCATATCTATCTATCTCATATCTATCTATCTCATATCTATCTATCTATCTCATATCTATCTATCTCATATCTATCTATCTCATATCTATCTCATATCTATCTATCTATCTCATATCTATCTCATATCTATCTATCTATCTCATATCTATCTCATATCTATCTATCTATCTCATATCTATCTCATATCTATCTATCTCATATCTATCTATCTATCTATCTCATATCTATCTATCTCATATCTATCTATCTATCTATCTCATATCTATCTATCTATCTCATATCTATCTATCTATCTCATATCTATCTATCTATCTATCTAATATCTATCTATCTCATATCTATCTCATATCTATCTCATATCTATCTCATATCTATCTATCTCATATCTATCTCATATCTATCTCATATCTATCTATCTATCTATCTATCTCATATCTATCTATCTATCCATCTATCTCATTTCTATCTCATATCTATCTATCTCATATCTATCTATCTATCTATCTATCTATCTCATATCTATCTCATATCTATCTATCTCATATCTATCTATCTATCTAGCAACAGAAGAATACAGCAGCACACTGCCAGCACAAGGATATAGGTGAAACATGAACATGCAGATAAAACATGGAGACTATACAGCTATGGTGTAATAGATGCAAATGTGAAACTATGAAATAGTGAGGCACTTAGCTCGCAAATTTGTCTCCGCCGGCGGTCAAATAGCTTGGACCGTCCCACCGCGATAAGGTGGCCTCATTGGGACGGACCCTACACTGTGAATATGCCTCTGTGTGAACAGTTCAGTAAGCATGGCAGGGTCTGGAACATCCAAGATACCTTATATACACCTGATAGAGGTGGGTGGGGTGCAAGGCCAACATGGAGGTAGCCACTCCCCCGTATGTGTAATACAGACAAAGAATAAGTCAGCCAGCACTTTAGTTGATACCAAACTATTATACGGACCTTCATAGTTTCACATTTGCATTTATTACACCATAGCTGTATAGTCTCCATGTTTTATCTGCATGTTCATGTTTCACCTATATCCTTGTGCTGGCAGTGTGCTGCTGCATTCTTCTGTTGCTGTATATCTAGCCTAGTAGCGTGCACCTGTAGGCCAGGTCCATATAATAGTTTGGTATCAACTAAAGTGCTGGCTGACTTATTCTTTGTTTGTATCTATCTATCTATCTATCTCATATCTATCTATCTATCTATCTCATATCTATCTCATATCTATCTATCTATCTATCTCATATCTATCTATCTCATATCTATCTATCTCATATCTATCTATCTATCTATCTCATATCTATCTCATATCTATCTATCTATCTAATATCTATCTATCTCTCATATCTATCTATCTATCTCATATCTATCTCATATCTATCTATCTATCTATATCATATCTATCTATCTATCTCATATCTATCTATCTATCTATCTATCTCATATCTATCTATCTATCTCATCTCATATCTATCTATCTCATATCTATCTATCTATCTCATATCTATCTATCTATCTCATATCTATCTATCTCATATCTATCTATCTATCTCATATCTATCTCATATCTATCTATCTATCTATCTCATATCTATCTATCTATCTATCTATCTCATATCTATCTATCTATCTCATATCTATCTATCTATCTCATATCTATCTATCTATCTATCTATCTCATATCTATCTCATATCTATCTCATATCTATCTATCTATCTATCTATCTCATATCTATCTATCTATCTATCTATCTCATATCTATCTCATATCTATCTATCTATCTCATATCTATCTATCTATCTATCTATCTCATATCTATCTCATATCTATCTCATATCTATCTCATATCTATCTATCTATCTCATATCTTTCTATCTATCCATCACATATCTATCTATCTAATCTTCATAATAAAAATTCCTATTTTTTTTTCTATCATTTTCCACCAGGGGAGCTGTGTTCAAATAATTCATATTCGTGTGAGATTGTACCTAGAAAGCAACAGAAAACCACAAGGGCTATAAAAGGTAAGAAACCTTTAGTGTAGGAATCATTTGTCCCTGAGATATGAGTGATAATCCAATGCTGACAGCAGGGGGCGCACTCACCCTCTTTATGTTGGCAGTGTACTGCTTCATTGCAATCTTCTCCACTGTGCTCTCAAAACCGAAGAAAGATTTGATGTCAAGAGAAGCCGTCTGCTCGAAACACGTCCACTCCTCATTATCAGGATGAACCTGGAACCCAGAAGAATATTCTAGAACCGCTGGAATGTTACCACGCAGCCGCCATTCTGACACTTTACCCATGTCTTGTCTTTACTCCTTGGAGACCCCAACCCTCAAGATATTGAAGAATTGCCATTTGTTTCAGCGTCTCCTAATAGGGTGCCTCCAGCTGTTCCAGAACTATAACTCCCAGCATGTCCTGATATCTTGTAGTTAGAGAATAGTCTCCAATTCAGTATTTCCCAACCCATGTGCCTCCAGCTGTTGCAAAACTTCAACTTCCAGCATGTCCGGACAGCCGAAGGCTGTCCGGACATGCTGGGAGTTGTAGTTTTGCAACAGCTGGAGGCACATTGGTTCACTGGTTGGGAAACACTGCTATAGAATCATTACCTTTATACCCTAAACAGAATATAACATTATATGTCCATCTAGAAACGTGATATTCTGTGGAGACTATAAAGTTACACACTGAGGTATATAGACGACGTTTCTATCATATGTTATGCATATGATATAAACGTCGTCTATATACCTCAGTGTGTAACTTTATGGGCAGCTGCCTATATAGTCTCCACAAATGATCACATTTCTAGATGGACATATAATAAGGATGGAGAAAATCTGAGCAACCCCTCGCCCCCCTCTTTTTTTGCTCCACCAAGGGCCCACATAGCAATGTCATGGACTGCTGGGATTTATAATTAAACCTTGGCACAATGTAGCAGAAGCTCTAGATCTGTATTCACATGTCACGGGTATTCTGGCAGCTATGCAGCCGTATGTTCCGGCAGATGGGAGCTCCATATAACAGGATTATGCTGCAGGTTTTTATGACTAAGCAGTTTCTGCCTGGGGTGCGATTTGGCATTAAAGCCACCAGAGGCCGCTATTGTCTGTGTTTTTGTGAAATTGTTACGGATCAGCCTCAGGAAAATCCTAATATATCCTCAGCAATTTCAAGTCCTTGAGTTGTCCTTTTCTGCCAAGAAGTCTAAACTTCCTTCCAGTGGCCATATCTGGTTCTAGAAAAGTTTGGTGACTTCCAAGATGGCTGCCATTACTTACCCCTGCATTCCGGATTCCTTAAAAACTAACCAAGAGCAGGGAATGCTTTGCTTCTTTGCCGCTCAGCTGATTGGCTGTCCGGGCATGCTGGGAGTTGTAGTTTTGCAACAGCTGGAGGCACCCTGGTTCACATGCAATATATAATACTCCTTAGAACAGTCAGCAAAAAAACTGCCATATAGTTCTGACATACTAGCACCATATACTTCCCACATAATAGTTCCATTTAATTCCCACATAACATATAATACTACTCCGAATGGCCAGCATAAAAACTGCCATATAGTTCCCACATAATAGCAGCATATAGTTCCCACATAATAACACCATATAGTTCCTACAAAATAGCACCCTATAGTTCCCACATAATAACACCATATAGTTCCCACATAATAGCATCATATAGTTCCTACATAATAGGACCCTATAGTTCCCACATAATAACACGATATAGTTCCCACATAATAGCATCATATAGTTCCCACATAATAACACCATATAGTTCCCACATAATAGCACCATATAGTTCCCACATAATAACACCATATAGTTCCCACATAATAACACCATATAGTTCCCACATAATAACACCATATAGTTCCCACATAATAACACCATATAGTTCCCACATAATAACACCATATAGTTCCCACATAATAACATCATATAGTTCCTACATAATAGCACCATATAGTTCCCACATAATAGCACCATATACTTCCCACATAATAACATCATATACTTCCCACATAATAACACCATATAGTTCCCACATAATAACACCATATAGTCCCCACATAATAACACCGTATAGTCCCCACATAATAACACCGTATAGTCCCCACATAATAACACCGTATAGTTCCCACATAATAACATCATATAGTTCCCACATAATAACACCATATAGTTCCCACATAATAACACCATATAGTCCCCACATAATAACACCGTATAGTCCCCACATAACACCGTATAGTTCCCACATAATAACACCGTATAGTTCCCACATAATAACACCCTATAGTTCCCACATAATAACACCCTATAGTTCCCACATAATAACACCATATAGTTCCCACATAATAACACCATATAGTTCCCACATAATAACACCATATAGTTCCCACATAATAACACCATATAGTTCCCACATAATAACACCATATAGTTCCCACATAATAACACCATATAGTTCCCACATAATAACACCATATAGTTCCCACATAATAACACCATATAGTTCCCACATAATAACACCATATAGTTCCCACATAATAACATCATATAGTTCCCACATAATAACACCATATAGTTCCCACACAATAACACCATATAGTTCCCACACAATAACACCATATAGTTCCCACATAATAACACCATATAGTTCCCACATAATAACACCATATACTTCCCACATAATAACACCCTATAGTTCCCACATAATAACATCATATAGTTCCCACATAATAACACCATATAGTTCCCACATAATAACACCATATAGTTCCCACATAATAACACCATATAGTTCCCACATAATAACACCATATAGTTCCCACATAATAACACCATATAGTTCCCACATAATAACACCATATACTTCCCACATAATAACACCCTATAGTTCCCACATAATAACACCCTATAGTTCCCACATAATAACATCATATAGTTCCCACATAATAACACCATATAGTTCCCACATAATAACACCATATAGTTCCCACACAATAACACCATATAGTTCCCACATAATAACATCATATAGTTCCCACATAATAACACCATAAAGGTCCCACATAATAACACCATATAGTTCCCACACAATAACACCATATAGTTCCCACATAATAACACCATATAGTTCCCACATAATAACACCATATAGTTCCCACATAATAGCACCATATAGTTCCCACATAATAACACCATATAGTTCCCACATAATAGCATCATATGCTTCCCACATAATAACACCCTATAGTTCCCACATAATAGCACCATATAGTTCCCACATAATAACATCATATAGTTCCCACATAATAGCATCATATAGTTCCCACATAATAACACCATATAGTTCCCACATAATAACACCATATAGTTCCCACATAATAACACCGTATAGTTCCCACATAATAACACCATATAGTTCCCACATAATAACATTATATAGTTCCCACATAATAACACCATATAGTTCCCCCATAATAACATCATATAGTTCCCACATAATAACATCATATACTTCCCACATAATAACATCATATAGTTCCCACATAATAACACCCTATAGTTCCCACATAATAACACCATATAGTTCCCACATAATAACATCATATACTTCCCACATAATAGCACCATATAGTTCCCACATAATAGCATCATATAGTTCCCACATAATAACACCATATAGTTCCCACATAATAGCATCATATACTTCCCACATAATAGCACCATATAGTTCCCACATAATAACATCATATAGTTCCCACATAATAGCACCATATAGTTCCCACATAATAACACCATATAGTTCCCACATAATAACATCATATAGTTCCCCCATAATATATAACACTACTTTGAACAGTCAGCATAAAACAGTCCTATAGTTCCCATAAAATATATAACCGTACTCCTTTAGAGAGTGCATGTAAAACTTCCATATATAGTTCACACCGGTATTTTCCCGCCAGTGTGCCTCCAGCTGTTGCAAAACTACAACTCCCAGCATGCCCGGACAGCCAACGGCTGTCCGGGCATGCTGGGAGTTGTAGTTTTGCAACAGCTGGAGGCACACTGGTGGGAAAACACTGGTTTGCACACAATATATAATACTCCTTTGAACCGTCATGATTTAGGTCTCACATAATAATACCGCCATACACTGCTGTTTTTACTTTTGTGCTCCTCAGAATCCCATTCTTGAGCCTCACTTAGAAAACTGGGGCCCTAAACAACTGATCGCAGTCCGCTTGTCGCTGCCCCCTTGTGGCGGCGACGGAAGAAAAAGCATAGAATACAGGCTGCCATAAACATTGCTGGTATTCATCAAGATGATACCAGGATATTGCTATTTAAAGGGGTACTCCACTGAAATTTTTTTTTTTTTTAAGTCAACTGGTGCCGGAAAGTTAAACAGATTTGTAAATTACTTCTATTTGAAAATCTTAACCCTTCCAGTACTTATCAGCTGCTGTATGCTCCACAGGAAGTTCTTTTCTTTTTGAATTTCCTTTCTGTCTGACCACAGTGCTCTCTGCTGACACCTCTGTCCATTTTAGGAATTGTCCAGAGTAGGATTAAATCCCCATAGCAAACCTCTCCTGCTCTGGACAGTTGCTAAAATGGACAGAGGTGTCAGCAGAGAGCACTTGTGGTCAGACAGAAAAAGGAAATTCAAAAAAGAAAAGAACTTGCTGTGGATCATACAGCAGCTGATAAGTACTGGAAGGGTTAAGATTTTTTTTTTTTTTTTTATAAAATTAATTTACAAATCTGTTTAACGTTGATTTAATAAAAAAAAAAAAAAAAAAAAAAAAATGTTTTCCAGTGTAGCCCTTTAAAGGGGTACTCCCGTGGAAAACTTTTTTTTTTTTTTTTAAATCAACTGGTGCCAGAAAGTTAAACAGATTTGCAAATCACTTCTATTAAAAAATCTTAATCCTTCCAGTACTTTTTAGGGGCTGTATACTAAAGAGAAATCCAAAAAAGAAATGCATTTCCTCTGATGTCATGACCACAGTGCTCTCTGCTGACCTCTGCTGTCCATTTTAGGAACTGTCCAGAGCAGCATATGTTTGCTATGGGGATTTTCTTCTGCTCTGGACAGTTCATGAAATGGACAGCAGAGGTCAGCAGAGAGCACTGTGGTCATGACATCAGAGGAAATGCATTTCTTTTTTGGATTTCTCTTTAGTATACAGCCCTTAAAAAGTACTGGAAGGATTAAGATTTTTTAATAGAAGCGATTTGCAAATCTGTTTAACTTTCTGGCACCAGTTGATAAAAAAAATAAAAATAAAGTTTTCCACGGGAGTACCCCTTTGTCCTGGTATGTAAGTTTAGGATCACTGGCCCTTTAAGAGTGACGGAACCTTCTCGGACCCATCAGGAATCTCCGGTTACCTTAAATCTGCTGTTTGTTGTTGTGGGAGGCAAGTGAAGACAGGAGACAAATATTCAGAGTATGTTAAAAAGGTGATGACTCCGGTATCGCTGGTATTTCTGCTTCACTCCCTTCAGTTGCAGTCAAAAAAAAAAAATCCCAAAATTACACCCTTGTACTTGTACCAATTTTTGCTAACTCAAATGTCTGCCACCCAGCTTTTCTAGAACTCCAAACAGTTATGGAAGGACGCGAGGAGGTGGAGACACGGGGTACTTACAGAGTAGCTGCAGGTCTCGTTCACCAAGACCCGGGTTGAGAAGGTTTCGTTGCGAGCGTCGATGAGCAGCGTCCGGTCCTTCCAGTTCAGCGTGTTTTTCTGGATAAAATAAACGTATTCCACACCGGCAATCTGGAATATAGAAGAGATTATAGAGCAGCCCCGGAGGACTGGAGGTATAACTACATCATGGGTGGAGCTTCATATACAAAGCATGCTAGTCCACAGTCCTGGTTTTGGTAGAGCAATAAAGGTTGCAGAAGGACAAGAGGAGGTTTGGAGGTGTTCCTCAGGGGAGGACTTAAAGGGGTACTCCGCCCCTAGACATCTTATCCCCTAGACATCTTTTTAGCAGCTGTATGCTACAGAGGAAATTCTTTTCTTTTTGAATTCCTTTTTTGTCTTGACCACAGTGCTCTCTGCTGACACCTCTGTCCGTATCAGGAACTGTCCGGAGCAACATAGGTTTGTTATGGGGATTTTCCTCTGTAGCATACAGCTGCTAAAAAGTAATGGAAGGGTAAAGATTTTTTAATAGAAGTCATTTACAAATCTGTTTAACTTTCTGGCACCAGTTGATTTAAAAAAAAAAAAAAAAAAACAGTTTTCCACCGGAGTACCCCTTTAAGGCCCACCAACAGTCCAGAATTAAAAATGTCCCTGTTCTATTCCGATGGAGTAACTAAAAAAAAACCCGGAATGTTGGTGGGCCTTGAGGACTAGGTTGGGGACCACTGTCATAGAGGATATAACAGACTCTCTATATAGAAGTGGTTCACTTATAACAACAAGGGCCAACTGGGTAACGCCTGGAATGTTAAGTTTCCCCTAATAAGACTTGTCAAATTGGCCCCTAAGAGGACAACCCACTGCAGGGACCTCCGGTGCTGCCCAAAGGGGCACTTAGTGGCTTTGTCCCACAGATACTCAGTCTATTGCCTTTTGTTGTCCTCAAGGCCCAAGTCTTAAAGGGCTGGTGTGCCTACCACTCCTGGTCCATACGACTGGGAACGGCCACTAAAAACTATAGTATGCTGTTGCCCCAGTGGGTTTTCCCCCCAGGCCCTAAAGTGCAAAGAATAGGATGTCTAGGTTATTTGGCTGGGGCGAGTCTTGCTCACCTTTTTGAGTAGCCGAGGGGCGTCCACATTGAGCTTACAGCTGCGCTCCACCACATGTAGTGACCCATCATCGCTCTTGTGCTCGTAGGTGATATCGCTACCGATGAAGACGGGGATGAGCGGGCAGGTAGGGAAGCGTTTCTCGTAAGCCTGCGGGATGAAGAGTAGAAAACAAAACCCCTTTAAGCCAAAGTGGATGAAAAACTAGATGTATGCTTCATGTTTCGAGTGTTTCTAGTTTCGCGTTCACAAATCAGGCTTCATTAAACATGCTGTGATGTCGTCAAACTAAAATGGCTGAAATACTGGCTATATAAAGAGCTGTTCAAACCATCGCGCCCATGGTTTATACTGCTTACGATCGCTAAGAACCCCCCCCCGACCCCTAATTGACCACAAATCGCGCTTCACTGAATTCCATTCAAGATGTGTAAACCCTGTGACGTCATCAAGAGAAAATTGATGAAATAAGGAGTTATCCTCACATCAATAACAAAGACTTATGCTACTTCTTATGATCACCGAGATTCCAACCGATGACCAGTTGACTACATCGTCCACAGAAAAAACCCCAATGACTCCTCGTTGACCACAAATCACGCATCATTAAATTCTATGTTTATACCTGTGATGTCATCAAACTAAAATGGCTGAAATACTGGCTATATAAAGAGCTGTCCAAACCATCGCGCCAATGGTTTATACTGCTTACGATCGCTAAGAACCCCCCCGGACCCTTAATTGACCACAAATCACGCTTCACTGAATTCTATTCAAGATGTGTAAACCCTGTGACGTCATCAAGAGAAAATTGATGAAATAAGGAGTTATCCTCACATCAATAACAAAGACTTATGCTACTTCTTATGATCACCGAGATTGAAACCGATGACCAGTTGACTACATCGTCCACAGAAAAACCCCCAATGAGTCCTCGTTGACCACAAATCACGCATCATTAAATTCTATGTTTATACCTGTGATGTCATCAAACCAAAAACAGATGAAAATCTAGATATATTAAGAGCTGTCCTCCCCACCATTTCCAAAACTTTACACTACCTCTTATGATGACAAACTCTCTCTTTAAAGGGGTACTCTGGTCGAAACCTTTTTTTTTTTTAAATGAACTGGTGCCAGAAAGTTAAACAGATTTGTAAATTATAGAAGGAGAGAGAAGGAAGGATGCACTCACCACTTTGCTGCCGGTAAAAAAGTGCTTTATTCGGACATAACTTCAGAGCGTGGAGGACAGGGGGTGCAGGACGCCAAACAAGGGCAGGTAACAGCCGTTTCACCCGCGCATGCGGGCTAGCCCGCATGCGCGGGTGAAACGGCTGTTACCTGCCCGTTATGTCTGAATAAAGCACTTTTTTACCGGCAGCGAAGTGGTGAGTGCATCCTTTCATCTCTCCTTCTACAATATTGTACTGCGATTTGTGCATTACCTGGGGATAGCACCCCCACATAACCGGTTTCTTGGCCTCCGTTCACACTGCAGCTACACACGATACATAAGGGACTTAAAAAGTGATTGCACGGGAAGTATCCTGTAGTGGTGCCGAACTACTCTGTTTCTACATAGATGAGATTTGTAAATTACTTCTGTTAAAAAAAAATCTTTATCCTTCCAGTACTTTTTAGCAGCTGTTTGCTACAGAGGAAATTCTTTGCTTTTTGAATTTATTTTTTGTCTTGTAAACAGTGCTCTCTGCTGACACCTCTGTCCGTGTCAGGAACTGTCCAGAGCAGCATAGGTTTGCTACGAGGATTTTCTCCTGCTCTGGACAGTTCCTGATACGGGCATCAGGTGTCAGCAGAGAGCACTGTGGACAAGACAAAAAAAAAGAAATTCAAAAAGAAAAGAATTTCCTCTGTAGCATACAGCTGCTAAAAAGTACTGGAAGGATAAAGATTTTTTTAACAGAAGTCATTTACAAATCTGTTTAACTTTCTGGCACTAGTTGATTTAAAAAAAAAAAAATGTTTTCCACCAGAGTACCCCTTTAAGCCTCAACCGAGAAATTCCATGGCAAATGGGAACATGAAGAGAAGAGACAGATGAGGCACCGGGGTGCCGATGACATGAGAAATGAACTCCTATCTCTCATGTGACTGAGAATCTCCAGGACCCAGATCCTGATGTTCCTGTAGACCTTCCACTGTGTGGATTCCTAAATGGGCACTGTCATTAAAACTACCGTAATTTTTGCTATTGCACTCCTTATGGTAAATAAGAAATCTTTCTATTGTACTTTGTTTAAAAAATAATTACGTTTTCTATGTTTTATTTGTGTTTAAAAAAGCTGCCACTAGGTGTCTCCCTACTTGTCCAGAGCACATTCTCCCCCCCCCACCCCCACACACTCCCATCTCTTGCACAGACTTTGGACTCCTGCTGGCCTGGCAGAAGTCCAAAATCAGGAAATGCAGTCTGGAGTGCTGAGAGGGTGTGTGCAGCCTTAGCCAATCATAGCTCATCTCACGCTGAACAGTTCTGGGCTGTGAGTAGCAGAGTGAGGGAGGAAGTTCTCCCCTGTATGGCTTCAGATGATGTCATGCCTGCTGGGGAACGCCCCTTCCCAGTCTGTGAATCTGACAGACTTAGCAGAAAATACAGAGCAATATTAAGGTAGAAAACTAAAAAATAATAAAAAATAAAGGCAGGGGGTGGTTTATCATGATGGGGGCAGTGAACTGGGAGGAGTATACAATTTAACAAGATTATGAGAGGTACTCTTTAAGTGACTGCGTAGCTGCTATGGGGTGTGGAAAGGGGGCATTGATCCAGGGGTTTATACGGGGTTATAGAGTCGAGAAGGAATTTTTTCCTCAAAAGATGAAGACAACTGGCCAATACCGAACAGGGGTCATAACAGGCTGAACCTGCCTATTCCAAAGGGGGCACAGAAGACATTTAAAACATGGCTTAGGATGAATAGTCAGATGGTGTAGAACCTAGATCTCCAAACTGTGTCCCTCCAGATGTTGGTGTAGAACCTAGTTCTCCAAACTGTGTCCCTCCAGATGTTGGTGTAGAACCTAGTTCTCCAAGCTGTGTCCCTCCAGATGTTGCAAAACTACGACTCCCAGCATGCCCGGACAGCCATTGGCTGTCCGGGCATGCTGGGAGTCGTAGTTTTGCAACATCTGGAGGGACACAGTTTGAAGACAACTGGTGACACCAAACTGTTGTCCCATTACCTGGAATAGATTGGCCACATGGTTTGATCAATCTGTTCCGATGAATGGAACAACAGTTTGGGATTTGGCTTCAAACTTTTAGAACTATTAGAAAAATGTATAATTTTGGGATCCCTATTCCTTGAATTCCAAGAGGTGAAAATTTTAACTTGACTTTGCCGGGCCTATCTTCTATTTATCGCGGAATCAAAAATATGGCTTATACTTATACAAAAATTGACAAAATTCACCCAGTATGTGCTTGGACTGAGTCACTCCCATCCAATCTCCCAAAATACTTTGCCATCCAGTATGACGAAATCAGCAGAATTGTGAAAAAAAAACCTCTTTGAATTATTTTCTTTAAGGCTGTAGGAGGAAGATATAGCCTGATGTTAGAGGCCTGGCCACAGGGAGGCAATGGGTTAAAGGGAAAGCAGATGCCAACGCTAACGCTACATTCCTCAAGTGCCAATCCTACTATGCGACAAGAGAAGGACATTCCACCGACAAGTGGCGATAACCTACAAAGGAGGTCTGTGAAACTACAACTCAACATCCGACCGGGACCACAGGGGACCTGCGAACAACCCTTCCCTCCCATCCAGGACCATGGCATACTATGGTTACACCATGACCAAAAAGAGCAACACCGGGCTATAGTCTGACCTAAGGAACATAGCTACTTGGGCTATTTTTACGACTTTATATACAGCAAAGTTACTAATATACTTACATTTTGTAATTTTATATTAAAAAGGGTGGAGCTGTTACAATTCACCATTGGTAGAAGTACTGAGAAGGGTATTATGGGGTAGTAGGGGGCTTGTAGTATGAGAAGGGTAGTACAGGGTAGTAGGGGGCCTGTAATATGAGAAGGGTAGTATGGGGTAGTCTGGGCCCTTGGTGGGAGAAGGGTAGAATGGGCGTTATTAGTGACCCTTGGTGGGAGAAGGGTAGAATGGGTGTTATTAGGGGCCCTTGGTAGGAGAAGGGTAGAATGGGTGTTGTTAGGGGCCCTTGGTAGGAGAAGGGTAGTATGGCTGTTGTTAGGAGCCCTTGGTAGGAGTAGAGTAGTATGAGTGTTATTAGGGGCCCTTTGTACAAGAAGAGTATTATGGTAGAAGTAATGAGAAGGGTAGTGAGGGGTAGTAGGGGGCTTGTAGTGTGAGAAGGGTAGTAAGGGGTAGTAGGGGGCTTGTAGTATAAGAAGGGTAGTGAGGGGTAGTAGGGGGCTTGTAGTATAAGAAGGGTAGTGAGGGGTAGTAGGGGGCTTGTAGTATAAGAAGGGTAGTGAGGGGTAGTAGGAGGCTTGTAGTATAAAAAGGGTAGAGAGGGGTAGTAGGGGGCTTGTAGTATTTGAAGGGTAGTACAGGGTAGTAGGGGGCTTGTAGTATAAGAAGGGTAGTGAGGGGTAGTAGGGGGCTTGTAGTATGAGAAGGGTAGTATGGGGTAGTAGGGGGCTTGTAGTATGAGAAGGGTAGTATGGGGTAGTAGGGGGCTTGTAGTATGAGAAGGGTAGTGAGGGGTAGTAGGGGGCTTGTAGTATGAGAATGGTAGTATGGGGTAGTAGGGGGCTTGTAGTATGAGAAGGGTAGTATGGGGTAGTCTGGGCCCTTGGTAGGAGAAGGGTAGTATGGTTGTTTTTAGGGGCCCTTGATAGGAGAAGGGTAGAATGGGTGTTATTAGGGGCCCTTGGTAGTAGAAGAGTAGAATGGGTGTTATTAGGGGCCCTTGATAGGAGAAGGGTAGAATGGGTGTTATTAGGGGCCCTTGGTAGTAGAAGAGTAGAATGGGTGTTATTAGGGGCTCTTTGTATGAGAAGAGTATTATGGATGTAGTAGTACAGGATAATAGGGGGATTGTAGTATGAGAAGGGTAGTATGGGCGTTATTAGGGGCCCATGGTATGAAAAATGTGGTAAGGGGTAGTAGGGGGCTTGTAGTATGAGTAGGGTAGAATCAGTGTTATTAGGGACACTGGGGTAGTAGGGGCCCTTTGCATAAGAGGGGTAATATGGGCCTTTGGTATGAGAAGGGTGGTATGGGATAGTAGGGGCCCTTGGTATGAGAAGGGTGGTATGGGATAGTAGGGGCCCTTGGTATGAGAAGGGTGGTATGGGATGGTAGGGGCCTTTGGTATGAGAAGGGTGGTATGGGATAGTAGGGGCCCTTGGTATGAGAAGGGTGGTATGGGATAGTAGGGGCCCTTGGTATGAGAAGGGTGGTATGGTTGTAGTATGGGGTAGTAGGGGGCTTGTAGTATGAGAAGGGCTTATTCTAATCTCACACTTGAAGACGATGGTAAATGGCGGCCATTAGTGACATGGTCCCCCTCACGCTGAGGTGTCACCACCGCACACAATCCTCGGAGAACATGACACGGATAAGCAGCTCTGTGTGATCCCATTTACAGGCGGCTAAAAATACAAGCGGTGGGAGGAGCTGATGGTGAGATTAGGACTTTCCCTCATAGAGGAGCCTGGGGCGGTGGGATTATGGCCACATTCTTGGTACATAACTTATATATAGGGTAGGGTGGAGAAATATTGGGGACACAGGTCACATGTCCATGATGTACAGCTGCCCTCTGCAGTTGCCCATACTACAGAGTATATATATATATACACACCAATGTACAGACTGTGCAGCCATGATATAATATTATATGTCAGAAATATGACAGGTCTGCACTGTGGCGGGGAAGGGGCCGCGCGCCGCCTCTTATCTCAGAGTGCCAGTGTATCTCCTGCTCGCTGAATGTCACCAGCACAAACTATTATTAGTATCCAGCTCCCAAATATATCACGTGCAACCCCCTGTACTATCACTGCGTCAATACCACGGGCTCCGACATCAAAGAATGACCGACATCGAAGAATGACCGCCACCATACCAAAAACTACTGTAGAACGTAGATTATAACTACTGTACTATTATATAGTTATATTCTTGTACATAGGAGCAGTATTATAGTAGATATATTCTTGTATATAGGAGCAGTATTATAGTAGTTATATTCTTGTATATAGGAGGCAGTATTATAGTAGTTATATTCTTATATATAGGAGCAGTTTTATAGTAGTTATATTCCTGTATATAGGGGCAGTATTATAGTAGTTATATTCCTGTATATAGGAGGCAGTATTATAGTAGTTATATTCTTGTATATAGGAGCAGTATTATAGTAGTTATATTCTTGTATAAAGGAGCAGTATTATAGTAGTTATATTCTTGTATAAAGGAGCAGTATTATAGTAGTTATATTCTTGTATATAGGGGGCAGTATTATAGTAGTTATATTCTTGTATATAGGGGCAGTATTATAGTAGTTATATTCTTGTATATAGGGGCAGTATTATAGTAGTTATATTCTTGTATATAGAAGCAGTATTATAGTAGTTATATTCTTGTATATAGGAGGCAGCATTATAGTAGTTATATTCTTGTATATAGGAGCAGTATTATAGTAGTTATATTCTTGTATATAGGAGGCAGTATTATAGTAGCTATATTCTTGTATATAGGGGGCAGTATTATAGTAGTTATATTCTTGTATATAGGAGCAGTATTATAGTAGTTATATTCTTGTATATAGGGGGCAGTATTATAGTAGTTATATTCTTGTATATAGGAGCAGTATTATAGTAGTTATATTCTTGTATATAGAAGCAGTATTATAGTAGTCATGTTCTTGTATATAGGAGCAGTATTATAGTAGTTATATTCTTGTATATAGGAGCAGTATTATAGTAGTTATATTCTTGTATATAAGAGGCAGTATTATAGTAGTTATATTCTTGTATATAAGAGGCAGTATTATAGTAGTTATATTCTTGTATATAAGAGGCAGTATTATAGTAGTTATATTCTTGTATATAGGAGCAGTATTATAGTAGTTATATTCTTGTATATAGGAGCAGTATTATAGTAGTTATATTCTTGTATATAGGAGAAAGTATTATAGTAGTTATATTCTTGTATATAGGGGCAGTATTATAGTAGTTATATTCTTGTATATAGGAGGCATTATTATAGAAGTTATATTCTTGTACATAGGAGCAGTATTATAGTAGTTATATTCTTGTATATAGGAGCCGTATTATAGTAGTTATATTCTTGTATATAGGAGGCATTATTATAGTAGTTATATTCTTGAATATAGGGGGTAGTATAATAGTAGTTATATTCTTGTATATAGGAGGCAGTATTATAGTAGTTATATTCTTGTATATAGGAGGCAGTATTATAGTAGTTATATTCTTGTATATAGGAGCAGTATTATAGTAGTTATATTCTTGTATATAGGAGCAGTATTATAGTAGTTATATTCTTGTATATAGGAGAAAGTATTATAGTAGTTATATTCTTGTATATAGGGGCAGTATTATAGTAGTTATATTCTTGTATATAGGAGGCATTATTATAGTAGTTATATTCTTGTACATAGGAGCAGTATTATAGTAGTTATATTCTTGTATATAGGAGCAGTATTATAGTAGTTATATTCTAGTATATAGGAGGCATTATTATAGTAGTTATATTCTTGAATATAGGGGGTAGTATAATAGTAGTTATATTCTTGTATATAGGAGGCAGTATTATAGTAGTTATATTCTTGTATATAGGAAGCAGTATTATAGTAGTTATATTATTGTATATAGGAGCAGTATTACAGCAGTTATATTTTTGCACATAGGGACAGTATTATAGTAGTTATATTCTTGTATATAGGAGCAGTATTGTAGTAGTTATATTCTTGTATATAGGAGGCAGTATTATAGTAGTTATATTCTTGTATATAGGAGCAGTATTATAGTAGTTATATTCTTGTATATAGGAGGCAGTATTATAGTAGTTATATTATTGTATATAGGAGCAGTATTATAGTAGTTATATTTTTGCACATAGGGGCAGTATTAAAGTAGTCTGGTGACTAGTACTTCCTTGTATTTGCATACGGTGAAGATGAGTAGAATAGGTTTAGTGTTTCCATCCACTCTCTCGGCCTCATCTGTTCTGTAGTAGGACAATAGATTCTATCTGTTCAGGGAGGGATAAACCTGTTTAATCTTTCCCTCAGTTCCATCCAGTTCTCTCACTTCAGTAGAGTTCAGGAGAAGTAAGTAAAGTAAATGTACTATAAATTATTATGTACGAAAGAAACAGAGAAGTTTTATTTTTCAAAGAACAATGTTAGAATTATGAGTGGGTATAAAGACAATAAACGTCCCCATTTAACAATAAATCCTATGGGACTTCAGGGTTCACGTTGGGAATGACGCAGTTCTCTTCCTTCTCTATCCCAGAAAGAAATCCCAGCACAATCTCAATAAAACAACCACATAATGAAGCTACAGTTGTGATCAACAGGGGGCAGTAACACCCATAACAAATTTGTTTGATATACAATGATCCCTCAACTTACAATGTCCTCAACATATCATTGTATTTGGAAAATATTGTCTTTTCTGGACCATTTTAACTTGAAACCAGACTCAACATACAAAGTACAGACAGTCCAGATCTGCGAAACGTGTCAATGGCCGGAAGAACCGACCAATCAGAATGGACATTTACTGGTAAAACCCCTGTATTACTGAAGTGTATGCACTGACTGGTGTCTGGTAGCGCCCCCTACAGTACAGAGAGGTATTACATGTTCTGTACACTTTACAAGTATTACTGAAGTGTATGCACTGACTGGCTGTCTGGTAGCGCCCCCTACAGTACAGGGAGGTATTACATGTTCTGCACTACTCTTTACTTGTATTACTGAAGTGTATGCACTGACTGGTGTCTGGTAGCTTCCTCTACAGTACAGGGTGGTATTACATGTTCTGTACTCTCTACCTGTACCAGGGCTATCTGCTCCTTTGGACACCAGTTAAAGGGGTACTCCGGCCTTAAGAGATCTTATCCCCTATCCAAAGGGGACCCCCACAATCTTGCATTCGACCACGGGGCCGGATTATGGTGATGTCACAACTCCGCCCCGTGTGACGTCACGCCCTGCCCCCGCTATGCAAGTCTATGGGAGGGGGCGTGACGGCCGTCACGCCCCCTCCCATAGACTTGCATAGCGGGGGCGGGGCGTGAGGGTCAGACATCTTATCCCCTATCCTTTGGATAGGGGATAAGATGTCTTAGGGCCAGAGTACCCCTTTAAGGACGGCTCCATGTTATTTTTTTAGGACACTGTGTACTGTACAGGATCCTGAAGAAGCTCCTGTCCTCTACATAGACAGTGATTACAGCTCCCAGCAGATCTTTCTTACTTTTATATGGAAGGATTTGCTTTATCTATATTATTTATCTACTTATTTTTCTTTAATCCTCACTTTTTCCTATTTTTGGATGACATTTTTGGGGCTTCAGAACCAATTACCAGGTTTGCATAGAGTTCCGGTCTCAACATACAATGGTTTCAACATACAATGGTCGTCCTGGAACCAATTAATATTGCAACTTGAGGGACCGCTGTATTTATATTTGCTGCGATACAGTGACAGGAATGGTCGTCGGCGATCTGCTATAGTTTTCCAAGGTACATTTTGTATGTGGATACCTGGGTGAGATATGGGGAATTCAGAAAGAGTTAAAATCCCTGGTGAAATTTATCTTGATAAGTCCTGTTATCTGGCTTGGATTTTCATGGGATGAATGGCAGGTTTGGTAGTGGGGCCTTTCATCCCCTTCCTGGGCCAGTCCAGGTTTTCAGATGAGCTCAGATCAGCACAGGTGCTGTAGACAGCTCGTCAGTGAGCTTTAAAACAAGGTCTGCAAGTGAGGCTGTGAGGAATCTGCACCACTCATGACAGTCTGTGTGACTAAGACATTCATCGACTGTTGTATTGGGTGGCTGGTAGTAAGCCACCTGTATAGACAGGGAAGAGATATGTGCAGTTAGTGCTGGGCAAGCAAGATTTATATAGTATTTTCCCAGCTAAGTGTAAAAGCTGTTACTTTGTCCCTGTCCCTGACTGCTGTTTTGCTACTATTTGACCGACTCTACCGAGCTAATCTCCCACAATACACATATGTAGCAGAGCTTGGTTTTCAATTTGGGGATTAGTGATCGAGGTGCAATGCACTAGGCATAGTGCAAGAAACTCAGCTCTGCTACATCGGACTGTCTCATAAAAAATAATTTGTTAAAGGGGTATTCCAGGAAAAAACTTTTTTTTTTATATATCAACTGGCTCCAGAAAGTTAAACAGATTTGTAAATTACTTCTACTAAAAAAAATCTTAATCCTTTCAGTACTTATGAGCTTCTGAAGTTAAGGTTGTTCTTTTCTGTCTAAGTGCTCTCTGACACGTGTCTCGGGAACCGCCCAGTTTAGAAGAGGTTTGCTATGGGGATTTGCTTCTAAACTGGGCGGTTCCCGAGACAGGTGTCATCAGAGAGCACTTAGACATCAAAGAATAACTCAACTTCAGAAGCTCATAAGTACTGAAAGGATTAAGATTTTTTTAATAGAAGTAATTTACAAATCTGTTTAACTTTCTGGAAACAGTTGATATATAAAAAAAAAAAAAAAGTTTTTTTCCTGGACAACCCCTTTAATTCTAGGTATGTTGGATTATTGGCTAGACATACTGGGGGTTACATGGGTCGTCTTCTCCTCATCTTCGGCTTCTTCGCTGACCGCAGCTTTATTACGTGGACAGCATCTAATCTTAATATAGATAAATAAAATATTCTTAGCCGCAGACATCTGGTTATGTGACCCCGGAAGGAAGTTGTTCCCACCGGACCCTCGGACAATTAACCAACATTCCGCACTTCTCGTTTGCTTTCATTCCCTTAGGCGCTGACTAGAAGTCGGCGGCTCCTGGATTCTAATCCTTATGGTTTTTGGAGACATCAGATTATTAGACTTTATGGTCCAGTGTCGCCCAACCATGTGCTGCCCAACTACAACTCCCATCATGCCCTGCTAGGAGTTGTCCCTGAAGAGCCGCAGATTGTGGAGAACTATACTAGACTAGTTTGGCATCTTCATAGTGTCTGGAGACATCAGATTATTGGAGATTTTGGCCCTTTGTTCCCCAACCTGATGCAAAACTACAACTCCCATCATGCCCTGACATGCAAAGGACGACCTGGAAGACTTCAGGCCTGGGCCATATAATGGATATGCGTGAAGATTATGGAGCCACCCCTATGGCTGGGCATGGCATGGCCCACTAGGCCTCATAATATAGCAGCCAACAGCTGTTGGGTTGTGTTGGGGACTATAAGTCCCAGCATGCACTGGCAGTCTAGACCTCTTTTATAACTTGTTATAATGGTTATATATGTGGTATGGTCACATCCACACTTAGTAAATCCAATATGAAAACCCTGAAAGGGCTTGTTCTTCCATTGTTGCCAACAGGATAGGCCAGGGTGTCTCCAGCTGTTGCACAACTACAACTCCCAGCATGCCCGGGCATCCTTCAAGATTTTAAATGATAAAAATCTGATTAATACAGAAGTGTGAGATTTATTAATCAGATTTTTTTTTAAACATACATTAGCGTAGAGGAATGTTCCCCAACCAGGGTGCCTCCAGCTGTTGCACAACTACAACTCCCAGCATGCCCGGGCAGCCTTTAAGATTTTAGATGATAAAAATCTGATTAATACAGAAGTGTGAGATTTATGAATCAATCAGATTTTTTAAACATATATTAGCATAAAGGAGCGTTCTCCAACCAGGGTGCCTCCAGCTGTTGCACAACTACAACTCCCAGCATGCCCGGGCAGCCTTTAAGATTTTAAATGATAAAAATCTGATTAATACACAAGTGTGAGATTTATTAATCAGATTTTTAAATCAGATTTTTTTTTTAAACATACATTAGCGTAGAGGAGTGTTCCCCAACCAGGGTGCCTCCAGCTGTTGCACAACTACAACTCCCAGCATGCCCGGGCAGCCTTTAAGATTTTAGATGAGAAAAATCTGATTAATACAGAAGTGTGAGATTTATTAATCAGATTTTTTTTAATCAGATTTTTTAAACATATATTAGCATAAAGGAGCGTTCCCCAACCAGGATGCCTCCAGCTGTTGCACTACTACAACTTCCAGCATGCCCGGACAGCCTTCGGCTGTCCGGGCATGCTGGGAGTTGTAGTTGTGCAACAGCTGGAGTCACAGATTGGGGAACGCTAGTCTAGACCAATTTGGTGCTTGGTGTTGGGCAACGTCGGGCCAGAATGTCCCCAATCTGTGGCTCTCCAGCCGTCGCACAACTACAACTCCCAGCATGCCCATAATCCCAATCAGACTCCATTTTGCGCTGGTTTGGGGCCCGGTTTGGCCATATCCCATGATATCCACCGTCTGTATGGTGCTGGTGGATGACACTGGGTGACCTTGCCGTGTGGAACTGGAGCCGACAATAAGTGTGTAGTAGGAATCTGGAATGTGCGCACAGCGCATACTATGGAGGACCCGGTATGTACTCGCCCCTCAGCAGGACAGACCAGTACTGGGCAGTTATATACGGAGGGGGAAGGGGCATGTGACCTGTACAAAACATCCAGGATTCATGCAGCAACGTGCAGCTCCGGCCATGTGTATAAACCAACACGTGTCAACCCTCCAGCAATGTCCTGGAGACTCCTAGGTCAGTGGTCTCCAAACTGTGGACATCCAGATCTTGCATAACTACAACTCCCAGCATGCCCCGACAGCTGTTTGCCTGGGTGCTGTATCCTCTCATATACTGACCTCTGCATTAGTTTAGTGGTCTGGATTGGGGTCTGTATTGGTTTAGGGGTCTGGTCTGAGGTCTGTATTTGTTTAGGGGTCTGGTCTGAGGTCTGTATTTGTTTAGGGGTCTGGACTGGGGTCTTTATTGGTCTAGATGTCTGATCTGGGGGTCTGTATTGGTTTAGGGGTCTGGTTTGGGTCTGTATTTGTTTAAGGGTCTGCTCTGGGGTCTGTATTTGTTTAGGGGTCTGGTCTGGGGTATTTTTTGTTTAAGGGTCTAGTCTGTGGTCTGTATTTGTTTAAGGATCTGGTCTGGGGTTTAAATTGGTTTAGGGGTCTGTATTGGTTTAGGGGTCTGGTCTGGGGTCTGAATTGGTTTTAGGGTCTAGTCTGGTCTGTATTGGTTTAGAAGTCTGGTTTGGGTCTGTATTTGTTAAGGGGTCTGTTCTGGGGTCTGTATTGGTTTAGGGGATCTGGTCTGGGGTCTGTATTTGTTTAGGGGTCTGGTCTGGGGTTTAAATTAGTTTAGGGGTCTGTATTGGTTTAGGGGTCTGGTTTGGGGTTTGTATTGATTTAGGGGTCTGGTCTGGGGTCTGAATTGGTTTTAGGGTCTTGTCTGGGGTCTGTATTGGTTAAGAAGTCTGGTTTGGGTCTGTATTTGTTTAGAAGTCTGGTTTGGGTCTGTATTTGTTAAGGGGTCTGATCTGGGGTCTGTATTGGTTTAGGGGATCTGGTCTGGGGTCTGTATTTGTTTAGGGGTCTGGTCTGGGTCTCTTTGTTTAAGGATCTAGTCTGGGGTCTGTATTTGTTTAAGGTTCTGTGGTTTGAATTAGTTTAGGGGTCTTGTTTGAGGTCTGTATTGGTTTAGGGGTCTGATCTGGGGTCTGTATTTGTTTAGGGGTCTGATCTGGGGTCTGAATTGGTTTTAGGGTCTAGTCTGGGGTCTGTATTGGTTTTGAAGTCTGGTTTGGGTCTGTATTTGTTTAGGGGTCTGATCTGGGGTCTGTATTTGTTTAGGGGTCTGATCTGGGGTCTGTATTTGTTTAGGGGTCTGATTTGGGGTCTGTATCTTTTAAGGGTCTGGTCTGGGGTCTGCATTTGTTTAAGGGTCTGGTCTGGGGATTGAATTAGTTTAGGGATCTGGTTTGGGGTCTGTATTGGTTTAGGGACTCTGGCCTGAGATCTGTATTTATTTAGGGGTCTGTATTGGTTTAGGAATCAGGATTTCGGTCTCTATATTAATTTAGGAATCAGGTTTGGGTCTGTATTGGTTTAGGGGTCTGGTTTGGGGTCTGTATTAATTTAGGGGTCTGGTATGGGATCTGTATTTGTTCAGGGGTCATGTATGGGGTCATTATTTGTTAAGAGGTCTGGCCTGGGGTTTGTAACTATTTAGGGGGGTCTGGTGTCTGCATTAGGGGTCTTTATATTTCATGTGGTCTAGTCTGGGCTTTGTATTAGTTTGGGGGTCTGCTCTGGGGGGGTCTATATTAGTTTTGGGGTCTGGTTTGGAGTTCAAATTTGTTAAGAGGGTTTAATCTAGGGTCTTATGTAAGGGGTCGGTCTTAATTTTGGTGCATTATAAAGAGGGTCAATTGCATTATTCGTGATTCAAGAGTAGTGATTTAGGGGGGTGGGGGCAATAAAAAAAAGGGCATTGCACACAGTAAATGACCATACGCACCACTTTTGACAATCTCCCTAATTTCTATTTATAAAAGTTGGTACACATGAAATAAATATCAAAGCCAAATTACAATACAGACGAGGCGTGCAGGATTTTATCCCAGTAGGAAAAATGCTCCCCGTGCCGCGGTGCTAATAATATGATGACACGACAAAAACACATCGCAACACCAGGCAGGTGACACGTGTGCAAATAGGACGCACTGCTTTTCCTAAGCCCCGGAGACATGACACTGACATCTGTGACTTATGTATTTCCATGTAAAAAACTGCACTACCTATTGCCCAAACCAGTGTTTCCCAACCAGGGTGCCTCCAGCTGTTGCAAAACTACAACTCCCAGCATGCCCGGACAGCCGAAGGCTGGGAGTTGTAGTTTTGCAACAGCTGGAGGCACCCTGGTTGGGAGTCATTGGCCGACACTGTAGACTTAAAGGAGGTGACACTCATGGGGATATAGACAATGATGTCTATATGGGTTTAGTGGATAACCAGGCCAGCTTCAGCCTTCAGCGCCTTTCCTGTCGGCCATCTTGGAGGCTATGTACAACTGCATTATGTCACCCAGTCACCTTTCATGTCAGTGCTCTCACTGATGTTATTGAGCCCCTGTGAGTCACCTTCATGTTGCTCAGCTATTTCTCATTCTCTACACTTCTGGAGGCGAGACAAGCACAGGACTGTTTGCCAGTATTACACGCACAGGCACTTCCTCTCTTAGTTGCCTGTCCAATTATAGCACAGTACTTACTCCTCTCTACTATGCCATGGCACGACATAGTGCTGGAAAAAGTGCACTGGACTGAACAAGCTGCACTGTGCTTTACATTTCAGGGAGAGGGACCAGAGCTGGACTGTTTACCAGTAGTACACACACGGACACTTCCTCTCTTAGTTGCCTGTCCAATTACACAGCACAGCACTTACTCCTATTTTCTATGCCATGACTTAGTGCTGGAGAAAGTTCACTGGACTGAACAGGCTGCACTGAGCTTTATATTTTAGGGGGCAGGACCAGAGCTGGTCTGTTTGCCAGTAGTACACACACACAGACACTTCCTCTCTTAGTTGTCTGTCCAATTATAGCACAGTACTTACTCCTCTCTGCTATGCCATGGCACGACATAGTGCTGGAAAAAGTGCACTGGACTGAACAAGCTGCACTGTGCTTTACATTTCAGGGAGAGGGACCAGAGCTGGACTGTTTACCAGTAGTACACACACAGACACTTCCTCTCTTAGTTGCCTGTCCAATTACACAGCACAGCACTTACTCCTCTTTGCTATGCCATGACTTAGTGCTGGAGAAAGTTCACTGGACTGAACAGGCTGCACTGAGCTTTATATTTTAGGGGGCAGGACCAGAGCTGGTCTGTTTGCCAGTAGTACACACACAGACACTTCCTCTCTTAGTTGCCTGTTCAATCACAGCACTTACTCCTCTATGCTATGCCCTGACATAGTGCTGGAGAAAGTGCACTGGGCTGAACAGGCTGCACTGTGCTTCGTATTTTATGGGGCGGGACCAGTGCTGGACTGTTTGCCAGTAGTACGCACATATTGACTTACTTTCCCTTCCTTCTCTGGCCAATCAAAGCCCACACTCCTCTCTGCTATGCCACAATCTTGTGCTGAAGAAAGTGCACTTGATGAACAGGTTAGCAGTATGTAGGAAGAATGATTTATAGTACACTACTTCAGATAGTGTATGGTATGAGGGAAGAGGTTATTGGTGCATTGGGTTTGCAATTATGTGAGTAAAAAACCAAGAAGAAACAGTAGAAGCACAGCAAGGAAGGGGTTACACTAAGCACTGAACTGCTGCTAAGACACTAAGGGGAAAGGAAGATCACTCTGCAGCAATGTGGACATATAGCAGTAGTATATACACAAGGGGCAGCTGCCCAGAGCTTTATGGGTGGTCTGACATGAGAAAGTAGCCTAGATTTACCTTTAGGGTCATCTTCAGCAGGCAGACTGTCTAAGCTTGAAGGTACACAGCCCAGGCTCGCTCCTTATCCTGCACATAGCTAATGCTAGGCCCCACCCATACTCCCTGTGTTCTGTCCTGATCTAGCTGTTACTAGAGACAGAATTCTCCTGACAACAGGCAGTGGCCAGCACATTGCAGAGAAGGGAGACACCTAGTGGTCAGAACTTTAAGGATGTTTTTCTGGCATAAAGAATTATTTTTGCTAATAAAGTGGGCTTTCAAAAGGGAGGGAAGTTGTCGGACCATATAATCGCTCTGAGTAGACGCATGTCTCATCCATTTTTACAGTAGGAACAGATGGATTTGAAGGGATTATAATAATTACGAGGAATACATAGATGAGAGGGGCCTTTCTGTGATAATGAGGCCCTTACTGACACGGGGCTCCGTCTGTCTGACAGGCAGCTGGTCCGGCACCTCGTGTTCTCTCTCTCCAACATGCAGAAAAGCCTCCGGGTCTCTGTTATCCTAATGAGAGAGATCTCTTGGGATCGATGGGATGAATATTCAGAGTGTCTGCTCTGCGCCTATACTGGAGAGAGAACGTAGGGAGCGGCTCCTCAGGGCATCATTTACAGAACAAGGACATCAAGGAGAAGACGTACCAGGAATCCTCCACCTTCTCAGTGCTCTCTGATGATAAGATGGGGGGGCAGGGGGGGTATTCATAGAACCTGCTATAAAGCTACTTTTCACTACTGATGTGAAAATATTGCATTCTACTGCTGTGGTGGTGATAATGCCATAGTGCAGTGTTTCCTATACAGTGCATCTCCAGCTGTTGCAAAACTACAACTCCCAGCATGCCCGGACAGCCGTTGGCTGTCCGGGCATGCTGGGAGTTGTAGTTTTGCAACAGCTGGAGGCGCCCCTGGTTGGGAAACACTGACCTATACTTGGGACGCACTGCTTGGAAAACACTACACTATAGCATTATCACTACCTTGCTGTGACATCACATGGTTCTGCCTGAAAGATCATCAGCGTCAACTGTGACATCACAAGGCTCTATCTGTGACATAGTTACATAGTTAGTACGGTCGAAAAAAGACAAGCGTCCATCAAGTTCAAAAAGGGAATTGAAGGGTAGGGGTGTGGCGCGATATTGGGGAAGGGATGGGATTTTATATGTCTTCATAAGCATTAATGTTATTTTGTTCCAGGAATGTATCTAACCCTGTTTTAAATTTATTAATCGTTCCTGCCGTGACCAGTTCCTGAGGTAGACTGTTCCATAAATTCACAGTTCTTATGGTAAAGAAGGCGTGTCGCCCCTTGAGACTAAACCTTTTCTTCTCCAGATGGAGGGAGTGCCCCCTCGTCCTTTGGGGGGGTTTAACCTGGAACAGTTTTTCTCCATATTTTTTGTATGGGCCATTTATATACTTATATACGTTTATCATATCCCCCCTTAAACGTCTCTTCTCAAGACTAAACAATTGTAACTCCATTAATCGCTCCTCATAGCTAAGATGTTCCATGCCCCATATTAGTTTAGTCGCGCGTCTCTGCACCCTTTCCAACTCCGCAGTGTCCCTTTTATGGACAGGTGCCCAAAACTGAACAGCATATTCCAGGTGAGGCCGTACCAATGACATCATTAGCCTATGTTGTGACATCACTGGGTTCAGTATCCAGATATGATTAGGTCCCACTATGGCATTGTCACCACCTTGATGTAACATCACCGGGTTCTGCCTGTGACATCATTAGTGTCCATTGTGACATAACTTGGTTCAGTACACTGATAGTGGTTATACCCTAGTGGAACCCAATCCTATCTTGCTGTGACATCATCAGGTTGTGCCTGTGACATCACCATTGTTAGCGGTGACATCACTAGGCCCTATCTGTGACATCATTAGTGCCCATTGTGACATCACTTGGTTCAGTACACTGATAGGATTAGATTTCACTATGGCATTATCACTACCATACTGTGACATCACTGTGACATCATTAGCATTTGTTCTGACATCACCAGCTGCACTAATTCTTATTTATATCATTTTTTTTTATAATCTGGAAAATGGTGGTGGTGGTTGTGGGGGTATACAGCCAAAGGCTGTCTGGACAAGCTGGGAGTTGTAGTTTTGCAACAGCTGGGGACGCACTGCTTGGAAAACACTGCACTATGGCATTATCACTACCTTGCTGTGACATCACATGGTTCTGCCTGTAAGATCATCAGCATCAACTGTGACATCACAAGGCTCTATCTGTGACATCATTAGCCTATGTTGTGACATCACTGGGTTCAGTGCCCCGATATGATTTGGTTCCACATTGTCATCACCTTGCTGTGACATCACCAGTGTCAGCTGTGACATCACTAGGCCCCATCTGTGACATCATTAGTGCCCATTGTGACATCAGGTTGTGCCTGTGACATCACTAGGCCCTATCTGTGACATCATTAGTGACCCTTGTGACATCACTTGGTTCAGTACACTAATATGATTAGATTTCACTGGCATTATCACTACCATACTGTGACATCACCAGTATCAGCTGTGACATCATTAGCGTTTGTTCTGACATCACCAGTACCAACTGTGACATCATTAGTGTTTGTTCTGACATCACCAGTATCAGCTGTGACATCATTAGCGTTTGTTCTGACATCACCAGCTGCACTAAATCTTATTTATATCATTGTTTTATAATGGGGAAAATGGTGGATGAGTTTGTCTCAAAATTTTTTAGAGAATAATTAAAGTAGATAAATCACAGAACTTCACTATTACATCAGCCCCGGCCTCACTATAAAGCTGCAGCTCCAGGCGGAGGTCTCAGGGGGCGCTATGTAAACATTCACAAAGAAAAGGCACCCGGGAGACCTGAGCTGTAACAGCTGCTGCGTTGTCAGCATTCACATGTAAATCTGAGAATGGGGCCGCCGGGGAAAAGGAGCCTAAACATGTCTCACCTGAGAGGCAAGAAAAGAGTTCAGCTCTGCAGAAGGAGAAGGTCCTGGTGGGGATGAGGAGGGTGGGAATCTTTAGTGGGAACTGAAAGTGTCGTAGTGTACGGTATTCTGCCTGCAACGTGGACTATACACAAATGGGCACGGGTATAACCACTGGGACCACAAGGCAATGGCAGCACAGATACACACACCATATACATGCACAGATACATATACACCATATACATGCACAGATACACACACCATATACATGCACAGATACATATACACCATATACATGCACAGATACATATACACCACATACATGCACAGATACACACACACACACCCCATACATGCACAGATACACACACCCCATGCATGCACAGATACATACACACACCCCATACATGCACAGATACATATACACCACATACATGCACAGATACACACACCCCATACATGCACAGATACATACACACACCCCATACATGCACAGATACACACACCATATACATGCACAGATACACACACACACACCCCATACATGCACAGATACATACATACACACACCCCATACATGCACAGATACACACATACCCCATACATGCACAGATACACACACACCACATACATGCACAGATACATACACCATATACATGCAGAGATACATATACACCCCATACATGCACAGATATAAACACACACCCCATACATGCACAGATACATACACACACCCCATACATGCACAGATACACACACCATATACATGCACAGATACACACACACACACCCCATACATGCACAGATACATACATACACACACCCCATACATGCACAGATACACACATACCCCATACATGCACAGATACACACACACCACATACATGCACAGATACACACACCATATACATGCACAGATACATATACACCCCATACATGCACAGATATAAACACACACCCCATACATGCACAGATACATATACACCATATACATGCACAGATACATATACACCATATACATGCACAGATACATATACACCATATACATGCACAGATACATATACACCATATACATGCACAGATACATATACACCATATACATGCACAGATACATATACATGCACAGATACACACACACCCCATACATGCACAGATACACACACACACCCCATGCATGCACAGATACACACACACACCCCATACACAGATACATACACACACCCCATACATGCACAGATACACACACACACACCCCATACATGCACAGATACATACACACACCCCATACATGCACAGATACATACACACACCACATACATGCACAGATACACACACACACCCCATACATGCACAGATACATACACACACCCCATACATGCACAGATACATACACACACCACATACATGCAGATACATACATACACACACCCCATACATGCACAGATACATACATACACCCCATACATGCACAGATACATACACACACCCCATACATGCACAGATACATACACACACCACATACATGCACAGATACATATACACCACATACATGCACAGATACATACACACACCCCATACATGCACAGATACATACACACACACACACCCCATGCATGCACAGATACACACATCACATACATGCACAGATACATACACACCCCATACATGCACAGATACATACACACACCCCATACATGCACAGATACAAACATACCCCATACATGCACAGATACAAACATACCCCATACATGCACAGATACATACACACACCACAAACACGCACAGATTCACACAGTATGTACATACATACACACACACATACATGCGCACACACCCCATACATGCACAGATACATACAGTACAGAGCAAAAGTTTGGACACACCTTCTCATTCAGAGTTTTCTTTATTTTCATGACTATGAATATTGTAGATTCACACTGAAGGCATCAAAACTATGAATTATCACATGTGGAATTATAGACATAACAAAAAAGTGTGAAAATCTGTCATATTCTAGATTCTTCACCTTTTGCTTTGATTCCTGCTTTGCACACTCATTCTCTTGATGAGCTTCAAGAGGTAGTCACCTGAAATGGTCTTCCAACAGTCTTGTAGGAGTTCCCATGATGCTTAGCACTTGTTGCCCTTTTTGCCTTCACTCCGCGGTCCAGCTCACCCCAAACCATCTGGATTGGGTTCAGGTCCGGTGACTGTGGAGGCCAGGTCATCTGGCGCAGCACCCATCACTTTCCTTCTTGGTCAAATAGCCCTTACACAGACTGGAGGTGTTTGGGGTCATTGTCCTGTTGAAAAATAAATGATGGTCCAACTAAACGCAAACCGGATGGAATAGCAGCCGCTGCCAGATGCTGTGGTAGCCATGCTGGTTCAGTATGCCTTCAGAATAAATCCCCAACAGTGTCACCAGCAAAGCCCCTTCACCCCACACCATCACACCTCCTCCCCCACATCATCACACCTCCTCCTCCACACCATCACACCTCCTCCTCCATGCTTCACGGTGGGAACCAGGCATGTAGAGTCCATCCGTTCACCTGTTCTGCGTCGCACAAAGACACGGTGGTTGGAACCAAAGATCTCAAATTTGGAATCATGAGACCAAAGCACAGATTTACACTGGTCTAATGTCCATTCCTTGTGTTCTTTAGCCCAAACAAGTCTCTTCTGCTTGTTGCCTGTCCTTAGCAGTGGTTTCCTAGCAGATATTCTACCATGAAGGCCTCACACAGTCTCCTCTGTTGTTCTAGAGATGTGTCTGCTCTAGAACTCTGTGTGGCATTGACCTGGTCTCTAATCTGAGCTGCTGTTAACCATTTCTGAGGCTGGTGAATCGGGTGACCTTATCCTCCACAGCAGAGGTGACTGGTTTTTGTGACTGCACTTGGGGACACTTTCCACCTAGAATATGACATATTTTCAGATGTTTCACACTTTTTCGTTATGTCTATAATTCCACATGTGTTAATTCATAGTTTTGATGCCTTCAGTGTGAATCTACAATTTTCATAGTCATGAAAATAAAGAAAACTCTTTGAATGAGAAGGTGTCCAAACTTTTGGTCTGTACTGCATACACATCACATACATGCACATATACATTGATTTTCATTTTTACTCAGGGAAATAAGTATTTGACCCCCTATTAATCAGTAAGATTTCTGGCTCCCATGTGTCTTTTATACGGGTATTGAGCTGAGATTAGGAGCACTCTCTAAAAGGGAACACAACTAGGGGGAGATTTATCAAAATCTGTGTAAAGGAAGAGTGGTGCTGTTCCCGATAGCAACCAATCAGATTCCTTCTTTCCTTTTTAAAGAGGCATGTGTAAAATGAAAGAAGCAATCTGACTGGTTGTTAAGGGCAATTGAACCACTCTCCCTTTACATAGGTTTTGATAAATCTTCCCCATAATCTCAGCTTGTGACCCCTGCCCACATCTCTCCTCCATGGCCAAGACCAAAGAGCTGTCCACGGATGTCAGGAACCAGAATGTCGAGGCTGTAATGGGCTACAAGTTCTTGGTTTACCACAGTTGTGATTATTGGCAAATGGAAGAAACACAAAAATACCTGTCAATCTCCCTTGGTCGAAGACTCCATGTAAGGTATCACCTTAGGTGGAGTTTCAATGGTCAACGGTGAGGAACTAGCCAAGAACTACACAGGAGGATCTTGTCAATGATCTCACGGCAGCTGGGACCATAGTCACCAAAGAAACAATTGGTACCACACTACACCATGAAGACTGAAATCCTGCAGTGTACACAAGGTCCCCCTGCTCAAGAAAGCTCATGTATAGGCCTGTCTGAAGTTTGTCTGAATGATTCAGACGGGCCTGGATATGAGCTTTCTTGTGCAGGGGGACCTTGTGTACACTGCAGGATTTCAGTCTTTCACAACGTAGTGTGTTACCATTTATTTTCTTGGTGACTATGGTCCCAGCTGCCTTGAGGTCATTGACAAGATCCTCCTGTGTAGTTCTGGGCTGATTCCTCATCATTCTGTTGATCATTGAGACTTCATGAGGTGAGTGAGATTGACAGATATTTTGTGTTTCTTCCATTTGTGAATATTCGCATAGACTGTTGTAAACTTCTCACCATTCTGCTTGGCGATGGTCTTGTAGCCCATTCTAGCCTTGTGTAGGTCTACCATATTGTCCCTGATATCGTAGGACAGCTCTTTGGTCATGGCCATGGTGGGGAGTTTGGAATCATATTGATTGCCAACACACTACAAATGTTCAGAGTGATTTCCATCGGTGACCTGGCAGAAGTCTAGGCGGGGGTCCAGTTCTGTACAAACGTGGTCCAGCAATCAATTGAAATGGTTAAATGGTTATGGCACAGTGGGATCAGTGGGGGGGGGGGGGTGTAAATAATCTGGAATGGTTAAGGCACAAGAAGATCAGTGGAAAGGGGGGTAAATAAATTGGAATGGTTACAGCACAAGGGGATCAGTGGAAAGGGGGGGATGAATCAATTGGAATGGTTATGATACGGGGTTCAAAGGGAGGGATCAATTGAAATGAATAAAAGAGTATGGCACCGGGGGAATTAACTGGAATTATTATGGCACGGATATATAATTAATTATGCAAATTAGAATGGCAGGTATTTAAGGTGGCAACGCTAGGTAGGAGTGGTCGGTGACCGGATCATGCGTTGCTTATTGCACAGAACACGGTTACTCTGGGTAAGTCCCTCATGTGCTTTATAGGGTCACATGGTTCTTTTGAGCCCCACATTCTAACATTATGGTGAACTTCCCACTGAGGGGAAAATTAACCTATTGATGAACACAATCCTGTCCGTGAATTTGTCCTTTTCGATCAGTCTTGCAAACGTCATAGTGTTTCGATTTGTAGTCTGGTTTTGGCTCCTGAAGAAGATCTGCCAGACCGTGGTTTGTGGTGCCTGCAGGTCCATACAGGTCAGACCTGGTTTCACTTTCATTTTCTGTCACCAGCCGTTACCTTAACTACAGGCCTTTACTTATACACCACTCTACTTGAATCACCATATACATACAAAGGGGGAGATTTACGAAAACCTGTGTAGAGGAAAAACTGACCAGTTGCCAATAGCAACCAATCAGATCGCTTCTTTAATTTTTCAGAAGCCTTTTTAAAAATGAAAGACGCAATCTGATTGGTTGCTATGGGCAACTGCACCACTCTTCCTCTACAAAAATGTTGATACATTTGCCCATAAGTACATACACCAGTGTTTCCAAACCAGGGTGCCTCCAGCTGTTGCAAAAATTACAAACTCCCAGCATGCCCAGACAGCCAAAGGCTGTTGTGTGTGGTATTGCAGCTCAGCTTTTCTAATCTTCGCATAGAAGTTGACTGTTCTGTTTAACTGTAGCACCTCCAGAGGGCAAATGGAGTATTACACATTCCTAATTAAAATCAATGAGCTGTCATTGTCAAATGTACAGACGTGTTGGGTCCCCCAGAGGGTGAGATACTCTTTTTAGCTGCTCCCCAATTTGTTATACAGAGGAGACAAACAGAGCGGGATCCATCTATTCACGACATCTAATTGGGCCTGTGACCAGGGGTTATCTAATGGGTGGGAGCAAATAAAGTCTGGGGCTGTCACACCAGGGACTGGATGGTAAATGTCATGTATTAAAAATGTATGGCTCATTGTTGCCCTTTTATTGCATTGTCATTAAATGCACCCGGCAAGGACCCACAATACAGCCGCCACTCACTGTCACAAACAGCATCGGGCGGATAATGGAGACGGCATCATAAATGAATAAAACGTAAGGGACTCTGTGAATGGGGCCGGCGTTAATATTTAAAGACGGGTGGAATCGGGAAGATCTGTTACATCTACTGACATGAGATAAAGTCCATCGTTCACAGGAAGATTCGCATCTCCGGTTACCCCGTCCAGTCACGGCAAGATCTCCTTCACCAGACCGGACGTGACACTGCAATACAGAGCCCCGGCCTAAATACAACCGCAACACACCTCACATGACTAGATCTACACTAATATCATTTATACATAACTTTAGAATAGTTATATTGTTAAACATAGAGAGCAGTATTATAGAGGTTATATTCTTGTATATAGGAGCAGTATTATAGTAGTTATATTCTTGTATATAGGAGCAGTATTATAGTAGTTATATTCTTGTATATAGGAGCAGTATTATAGTAGTTATATTCTTGTATATAGGAGCAGTATTATAGTAGTTATATTCTTGTATATAGGAGCAGTATTATAGTAGTTATATTCTTGTATATAGGGGCAGTATTATAGTAGTTATATTCTTGTATATAGGAGCAGTATTATATTAGTTATAATTTTGTATATAGGAGGTAGTATTATAGTAGTTATATTCTTGTTTATAGGAGCAGTATTATAGTAGTTATAATTTTGTATATAGGAGCAGTATTATAGTAGTTATATTCTTGTTTATAGGAGACAGTATTATAGTAGTTATATTCTTGTATATAGGAGCAGTATTATAGTAGTTATATTCTTGTATATAGGAGAAGTATTATAGTACGGTAGTTATATTCTTGTATATAGGAGCAGTATTATAGTAGTTATATTCTTGTATATAGGAGCAGTATTATAGTAGTTATATTCTTGTATATAGGAGACAGTATTATAGTAGTTATATTCTTGTATATAGGAGCAGTATTATAGTAGTTATATTCTTGTATATAGGAGCAGTATTATAGTAGTTATATTCTTGTATATAGGAGCAGTATTATAGTAGTTATATTCTTCTATATAGGAGCAGTATTATAGTAGTTATATTCTTGTATATAGGAGCAGTATTATAGTAGTTATATTCTTGTATATAGGGGACAGTATTATAGTAGTTATATTCTTGTATATAGGAGGCAGTATTATAGTAGTTATATTCTTGTATATAGGAGCAGTATTATAATAGTTATATTCTTGTATATAGGAGCAGTATTATAGTAGTTATATTCTTGTATATAGGAGCAGTATTATAGTAGTTATATTCTTGTATATAGGGGACAGTATTATAGTAGTTATATTCTTGTATATAGGAGGCAGTATTATAGTAGTTATATTCTTGTATATAGGAGCAGTATTATAGTAGTTATATTCTTGTATATAGGAGCAGTATTATAGTAGTTATATTCTTGTATATAGGAGCAGTATTATAGTAGTTATATTCTTGTATATAGGAGCAGTATTATAGTAGTTATATTCTTGTATATAGGAGCAGTATTATAGTAGTTATATTCTTGTATATAGGAGCAGTATTATAGTAGTTATATTCTTGTATATAGGAGCAGTATTATAGTAGTTATATTCTTGTATATAGGAGCCGTATTATACTAGTTATATTCTTGTATATACGAGCAGTATTATAGTGGTTATATATTTGTACATAGATAGCAGTATTATAGTAGTTACATTACATTTTTGCAGTGCATTTGTCCTAATATTGCTGCAGGGGCAGATGACACTTAACAAAAGAGGACTTTGCAGTTTAACTTGTTTTAAACTATTACACTATTTCTCTCCGCTGCACTTTCTTGCACTTTTGGAACATAATAAGGGCCAATAAATGCCACGGCTGCCAGTCACAATGCAGCTGACTAAGGTTTAAGCCTTTTGTTCCGCTCATCTCTTGGTGGAGAACAAGTAATGTGACGTCAGGGAACTCTGTACAGAACATGAAGACAAAGCCATGCGATCGGCAGCTCACATAACACTGGCGGCTCCGGGCCAGAGAATCATTGTGAGCTTCATGGAGAGCTCTATGGGAAAGATTAAGTAACAGATCCCATATCCACAATGAAATTACATCAACCTATGTACAGAACATATATTATACCAGCTGTACATATATATTATATACAGTATATACCCAGGTTATACCAGCATGGTCCATATCACTATATACAGGAGATATATAACTAATACCAGCTGTATATATATATTATATACAGTATATACCCAGGTTATACCAGCATGGTCCATATCACTATATACAGGAGATATATAACTTATACCAGCTGTACATATATAATTATATACAGTATATACCCAGGTTATACCAGCATGGTCCATATCACTATATACAGGAGATATATAACTAATACCAGCTGTACATATATATTATATACAGTATATACCAGGTTATACCAGCACGGTCCATATCACTATATACAGGAGATATATAACTTATACCAGCTGTACATATATATTATATACAGTATATACCCAGATTATACCAGCATGGTCCATATCACTATATACAGGAGATATATAACTTATACCAGCTGTACATATATATTATATATAGTATATACCCAGGTTATACCAGCATGGTCCATATCACTATATACAGTATATATAACTTATACCAGCTGTACATATATAATTATATACAGTATATACCCAGGTTATACCAGCATGGTCCATATCACTATATACAGGAGATATATAACTTATACCAGCTGTACATATATATTATATACAGTATATACCAGGTTATACCAACATGGTCAATATCACTATATACAGGAGATATATAACTTATACCAGCTGTACATATATATTATATACAGTATATACCCAGGTTATACCAGCATGGTCCCTATCACTATATACAGGAGATATATAACTTATACCAGCTGTACATATATATTATATACAGTATATACCCAGGTTATACCAGCATGGTCCATATCACTATATACAGGAGATATATAACTCATACCAGCTGTACATATATATTATATACAGTATATACCCAGGTTATACCAGCATGGTCCATATCACTATATACAGGAGATCTATAACTTATACCAGCTATACATATATAATTATATACAGTATATACCCAGATTATACCAGCATGGTCCATATCACTATATACAGGAGATATATAACTTATACCAGCTGTACATATATAATTATATACAGTATATACCAGGTTATACCAGCATGGTCCATATCACTATATACAGGAGATATATAACTTATACCAGCTGTACATATATAATTATATACAGTATATGCCCAGATTATACCAGCATGGCCCATATCACTATATACAGGAGATATATAACTTATACCAGCTGTACATATATAATTATATACAGTATATGCCCAGATTATACCAGCATGGCCCATATCACTATATACAGGAGATATATAACTTATACCAGCTGTACATATATAATTATATATAGTATATACCCAGGTTATACCAGCATGGTCCATATCCCTATATACAGGAGATATATAACTTATACCAGCTGTACATATATAATTATATACAGTATATACCCAGATTATACCAGCATGGTCCATATCACTATATACAGGAGATATATAACTTATACCAGCTGTACATATATATTATATACAGTATATACCAGGTTATACCAGCATGGTCCATATCACTATATACAGGAGATATATAACTTATACCAGCTGTACATATATAATTATATACAGTATATACCAGGTTATACCAGCATGGTCCATATCACTATATACAGGAGATATATAACTTATACCAGCTGTACATATATAATTATATACAGTATATACCCAGGTTATACCAGCATGGTCCATATCACTATATACAGGAGATATATAACTTATACCAGCTGTACATATATAATTATTTACAGTATATACCCAGGTTATACCAGCATGGTCCATATCACTATATACAGGAGATATATAACTTATACCAGCTGTACATATATATTATATACAGTATATACCCAGGTTATACCAGCATGGTCCATATCACTATATACAGGAGATATATAACTTATACCAGCTATACATATATAATACAGTATATACCAGGTTATACCAGCATGATCCACTTTACTAAATAAGATGTACATGAACTCACCGCCATGACAAGCTCGAATGGGTATTTGTAGACCCGCACAGGTGACTGGTACTTCTGAACCATCTTCTCTCCAGGTCTTGGTCTGTAAATATAAGAAATAAGTGAAGTCTTCTCCGTCCCAGTTTTGTAGTTTTGCAACAGCTGGGAAACACTGACCTAGAAAACCAATGAGGACAGCATCAATTTTTCTAGGTACACCTGCACAAAGTCTGGGATATTGTAGTATAAAATCAAGTGTATGATGATCCAATTATACTAAGCAGGTGTTTATCATCTTTATTTTTATATGTAGGTTTAAACACATTAACTGAAACAGTAACAGCAGTGTAGGAGGCTTAAAGCGTACCTGTCATAGTGCAAAAAAAAAAAGAAAAAAAGTGATATGTTACTCAGGACCAAATCCTGATCATGTACATATAATTTTTGTGTGTCTCGGGCCTATATATCCAGAGATATAAGCATTTATCTGCTGGTGAGTTACTTTTTCATTGTGCAGGCTGGAGGGGGCGTGTCAGTCTGTCTCCCTCACAGGAGCAAGTCTGGGCAGTCAGCCAATCAGTACTCTCTACTCTGTAACCCTTTCCTCTCTGGTTTTATGCTGTGTCATGTTACACAGAGGAAGATGCTTGGAGCTTGCCTGCAGTAATCAGAAGACATCATGGTGAATTCCTCACAGGATAAAATGTATAAATATAACAATAGATCTTTATAAAATTAGTGCAAGAATTTTTTAGATAAAAGTACAGCATTTTTATGAATACATGTTCTATCTGTTTTATCTTCTCCTAGTAAAGCTGGATGCTAATCAGCATAGCTGTCACTATGTGTGTCATTCATCTCTCTCAGACTCCTGAATGTCTGATCAACTTTTTTGTCATTCAGGAGTCCGAGAAAGCTTTGACTATTTCAGCATGCTGGGAGTTGTAGTTTAGTAACAACTGTGTTAGAGCAGTGTTGCCTCCAGCTGTTGTAAAACTTTATCTGTAGTTTTGCATACACTCAATAGAAATCTCCTATACTGGATACCGGTATGCTTTACGCCTGGTATCCAGTATGCTGTAAAATCTAGACTAGTCTGTCTGGCTAAAAAACAGGCGACCCCTAGTGGCGGCTATTTTGAGCTTGAATTTCAGGTGAAAATTTCACAATATACACCTGTTAAAAAAAATGTAAATGTCATATTATAATGAGTCCAGCAATATATGAAAAGTTTTTAACAATGACAGTGCCTCTTTAAAACTGGGTGAGGAACAGCCAAACTCTGTAAACAAAGGTGAGGTTGTGGAAGTGTTGTGTTGTGGTTGTGTCCTGTCCCATGTCATATACAATGGCAAGACTAAGCACAGCCACAAGACACAAGGTAGTTATACTGCATCCCTCGCAGTCACAGATTTCCACAGTCACATGGCTTTTTCAAGCTCTTTTTAAGAAGCATAAAAAATGGGCAAAATTGATGACTGTAGATGCAAGGGTTGGCACAAGAAAGAAACTTTGTGCAGCAGGAGAAAGGCACATCATACTTACTTCTCTCCAAAATCGGAAGATGTCCAGCACAGAGGGACAATGGGGCCATGTACATCCATCTACTGTTCGAAAGCCCCAAAAAGTGGTACAAAAGAACCCTTAAAACCTGGCGCTGCTACTTCTGGTCAAGGAAGGAGGATTCAGGAACTCCAAAGATGCTTTCAAGTGATTTATTTGATAAAAAAAAATATATATTTATATATAGGTACAATAACATGTTTTGGGGGTCAATTCCCCCTTCTTCAGATTGATCAATCAATCTGAAGAAGCGGGAGGTGATCCCAAAAAAAACGTTATTGTACCTTGATTTTATTATTTTATCTAATAAATAGCTTTAAAGCCTTTTTGAAGTTCCTGAATCCTCATTCCCTGACCAGAAGTAGCAGAAACTGTTGCCAGAAAGTTAAACAGATTTGTAAATTACTTCTATTTAAAAATCTTAACCCTTCCAGTACTTATCAGCTGCTGTATGCTTTTCTGTCTGTCTACAGTGCTCTCTGCTGACACCTCTGTCCATGTCAGGAACTGTCCTTTTCAGTTTTCACTTTGCTGTGGTCCAGGATTTATCATTGCGGAAGTGGCAAGTAAGCAAATAATAGTTGCAAACCCCCTTCAAAAAGTCTCCAGTGTAAGAAAGGTCAGACCTGGCTTATAAACTTGCCTATGACAGCATTTTCAAAAAGTTGCACATGAGACTTTTTGTACGACTTTTTGTGCGACCTGGGAATTGTAGTTGTGCGGCGCCTCATGACTACAACTCCCAGCATGTCTTTACTGTAAGGGCATGCTGGGAGTTGTAGTCATGCAGTGGGGGCAGGTGACAAGCTTGTCACCCACTTGCACATGTCCCTATACTATATAGTACTTTATAGTCCAACATGCTGGGGGTTGTAGTTTTTGTTTGGGGCAGCTGCTGGGGGGCAGCAGCTGCCCCAAACAAAAACTACAACCCCCAGCATGTTGGACTATATAGTAGTATATAGTATAGGTCAATGTTTCCCAACCAGGGGCGCCTCCAGCTGTTGCAAAACTACAACTCCCAGCATGTTGGACTATATAGTATAGGGCAGTGTTTCCCAACCAGGGCGCCTCCAGCTGTTGCAAAACTACAACTCCCAGCATGTTGGACTATATAGTAGTATATAGTATAGGTCAATGTTTCCCAACCAGGGTGCCTCCAGCTGTTGCAAAACTACAGCTTCCAGCATGTTGGACTATATAGTAGTATAGGTCAATGTTTCCTAACCAGAGTACCTCCAGCTGTTGCAAAATTACAACTCCCAGCATGTTGGACTATATAGTAGTATATAGTATAGGTCAATGTTTCCCAACCAGGGGTGCCTCCAGCTGTTGCACAACTACAACTACCAGCATGTTGGACTATATAGTAGTATATAGTATAGGTCAATGTTTCCCAACCAGTGGTGCCTCCAGCTGTTGCAAAACTACAACTACCAGCATGTTGGACTATATAGTAGTATATAGTATAGGTCAGTGTTTCCCAACCAGGGGTGTCTCCAGCTGTTGCAAAACTACAGCTTCCAACATGTTGGACTATATAGTAGTATATAGTGTAGGTCAGTGTTTCCCAACCAGGGGTGCCTCCAGCTGTTGCAAAACAACAACTCCCAGCATGTTGGACTATATAGTAGTATATAGTATAGATCAATGTTTCCCAACCAGGGGTGCCTCCAGCTGTTGCAAAACTGCAACTCCCAGCATGTTGGACTATATAGTAGTATATAGTATAGGTCAGTGTTTCCCAACCAGGGGTGTCTCCAGCTGTTGCAAAACTACAACTCCCAGCATGTTGGACTATATAGTAGTATATAGTATAGGTCAGTGTTTCCCAACCAGCGGTGCCTCCAGCTGTTGTAAAACTACAACTCCCAGCATGTTGGACTATATAGTAGTATATAGTATAGATCAATGTTTCCCAACCAGGGGTGCCTCCAGCTGTTGCAAAACTACAACTCCCAGCATGTTGAACTATATAGTAGTATATAGTATAGGTTTTGATAAATCTCCCCCGATGTCATACGGAACTATCTCCAGCGTGAAGAAGAACAAGGAGTCCTGGAAATGTCCTGATCTCAACCACAGGGATTATGTGAACAGATACAAGGATCTGAAGCCAACGTCCATAGAAGATCGGAGTCCTCCAAGATGTTAGGAACAACCTCCCTGCTGGGTTCCTTTAAAGGGGTACTCCGCCCCTAGATAACTTATTCCCTATCCAATAGGGGATAAGATGTCTGCTCGCAGGGGTCCTGCCGCTGGGGACTCCCACAATCTGTCCTTCAGCACCCACTTGTCACCAGCTGCAGGGAGCGAAGATCGCTCCGTGTCTGATGACTCACGATATAGGGGCCGGAGTATCCTGATGTCACGGCTCCGCCCCTTGTGATGTCACCCCCCCCCCTCAATGCAAACCTATGGGAGGGGGTGTGACATCATGATAGTCCGGCCCCTGTATTGTGAGTCATCAGACACAGTGTGATCTTCGCTCCCTGCAGCTGGTGACAAGTGGGTGCTGAAGGACAGATTGTGGGGTCCCCGGTGGCAGGACCCACGTGATCAGACACCTTATCCCCTTATCCTTTGGATAGGGGATAAGATGTCTTGGGGCGGAGTACCCCTTTAAACGGGTACTCCGCTTCTCAGCGTTTGGAACAAAATGTTCCGAATGCTTAGAGCCAGCGCCGAGAGCTCGTGACGTCATAGCCCCATGAGGGGTGGCGTGATGTCACGTTCCGTGCAGCTGATGACACGTTGGTGCTGCAGGACAGATTGTGGGGGTCCCCTGCGATCTGACATCTTATCCCCTATCCATTGGAGTAGTTAAAGGGGTACTCGCTCAGAGCCGGTGCCGGGAGCTCGTGATGTCATAGCCCTGCCCCCTCATGATGTTACTCCCCGCCCCCTCAATGCAAACCTATGGGAAGGGGCGTGACATCACGATACTCCGGCTCCTGTATTGTGTATCATCAGACACGGCGCGATCTTCGCTCCCTGCAGCTGGTGACAAGTAGGTGCTGCAGTACAGATTGCGGGGGGCCCCAGTGGTTCGACCCTCGCAATCAGACATCTTATGCCCTATCCTTTGGATAGGGGATAAGATGTCTTGGGGCGGAGTGATGCCATAGCCCCACCCCCTCATGGTGTCACGCCCTGCCCCCTCAATGCAACCCTATGGAAGAGGGCGTGGCATCCCGATACTCCGGCCCCTGCATCGTGAGTCATCAGACACGGAGTGATCTTCGCTCCCTGCAGCTGGTGACAAGTGGGTGCAGGACAGATTGCGGGGGGCCCCAGTGGTTAGACCCCCGTGATCAGACATCTTATACCTTATGCTTTGGATAGGGGATAATATGTCTTGGGGCGGAGTACCCCTTTAAGAACCGTGTACAAGTCCTTAGAAGAACTGATGCTGTTTTGAAGGCAGAGGGCGGTCACACCATAGATTGATTTGATTTTGATGTCACTTTTGTTATTTACTTTGCCTTTTCTTAAATGATCAATAGATTCTAATGAGTTTTATCTGTATTTTGTGTTGCGCTCGAGAATAAATGTGTAAAACATCTAGTTCTACTATAGCGCCATATCTCACATACATAACACCCACGCGGTGACGACTGATATCACTCACGCTTCGCTCACTCATTTAACTATTTAGCTCTTGTAATGCAGATTTAATACAGTTCACAGAACAGTCAGGGGCGACCAGGGGCGGACAGGTTATTAGGAGAGAAGGGAGAACATACAAATGGGCGAGCAGAGGGATTGGTGTCAAAGCACATTCTACCTACACAACCTCCGGAGGCTCCTTAAAGGGGTACTCCGGTGGGGGAAAAAAAAATGTTTTCATATCAACTCGCTCCAGAAAGTTAAATGGATTTGTAAATGACTTCTATTAAAAAATCTTAATCTTTCCAGTACTTATCAGCTGATGTATACTACAGAGAAAGTTGTGTAGTTCTTTCCAGTCTGACCACAGTGCTCTCTGCTGACACCTCTGTCTGTGTCAGGAACTGTCTGGAATAGGAGCAAATCGCCATAGAAAACCTATTCTGCTCTGGACAGTTCCTGACACGAACAGAGGTGGCAGCAGAGAGCACTGTGGTCAGACTGAAAGAACTACACAACTTCTTCTGGAGCATACAGCAGCTGATAAGTACTGGAAGGATTAAGATTTTTATATAGAAGTAATTTACAAATCTGCTTAACTTTCTGGCTCCAGTTGATTTGAAAGAAAAATAGTTTTCCACTGAAGTACCCATATAAAGCTCTTGTCAGTAATATACATTGAAGACTAAATGTTCCATCTGGCACCTAAATTTACAAGAACGTAAATGAATAACGCCACATAAAAGGTTCCAAAAAAAGTGATTAAAGGGGTACTCCAGTGAAAAACAATTTTCTTGCATGTCAACTGGCTCCAGAAAGTTAAAACAGATTTGTAAATTACTTCTATTAAATAAAAAATAATAATCCTACCAGTACTTATCAGCTGCTGAAGTTGAGTTGTTCTTTTCTGTCTGACCACAGTGCTCTCTGCTGACACCTCTGACCATGTCAGGAACTGTACAGAGTAGGAGCAAATCCCCATAACAAACCTCTCCTGCTCTGGACAGTTCCTGACATGGACAGAGGTGTCAGCATAGAGCACTGTGGTCAGGCAGAAAAGAACAACTCAACTTCAGCAGCTGATAAGTACTGGAAGGATACATTTTTTTTAATAGAAGTTATTTACAAATCTGTTTAACTTTTTGGAGCCAGTTGATATGAGAAAAATAGTTTTTGACCAGAGTAACCCTTTAGGGTGCGTTCACACGTACAGTATCCTGCGCAGATTTGATGCACAGGATTTTCTGCTGCAGATTTCAATGTAAACTAAATGGCTGAGCACAGCTTCTAATCTGCAGTTACAAATCCTGCGCATCAAATCTGCTCACCCTAAGGGCTCATTCACACAAGCAGATTTTCTGCTGCAGATCTGCTTCAGATTTGCTTCAGCAGATTTTGCTGCCCATTGAAGTCAACGGGCAGCAAAATCTACGGAAGCAAATCGGCAGCAGATCTGCAGCAGAAAGTCTGCTTGTGTGAATGAGCCTTTAGGGTACGTTCACACAGGCAGATTTTTTTGTGGGTTTCCCGCTGCGTATTTGAAAGTGGGCGGGCTCTTCTCGGCTGCCCGCAGCAGATTTTCCGCGGCGGAATTTACGCTGCGGAAAATCCGCCAAAGTCCCTACTGACTTCAATGGGGCTTGCAGCGGATTTTCCGCAGCGTAAATTCCGCCGTGGAAAATCTGCTGCGGACAGCCGAGAAGAGCCCGCCCACTTTCAAATACGCTAAAAAATCTGCGCGTGTGAACGTACCCTTAGATTTTTGCTGCAGATCAGCTGCAGATTTGCTGCTGCAGATTTTACTGCCCATTGACTTCAATGGGCAGTTAAATCTGCTGGAGCAAATCTGCAGCAGAAAACAAGCAGGTGTGAACGTACCCTTAGGGCTCGTTCACATGAGCAGATTTTCTTCTACAGATCAGCTGCAGATTTGCTTCGGCAGATTTAACTGGCCATTGAAGTCAATGGGCAGCAAAATCTGCAGCAGCAAATCTGCAGCAGAAAATCTGCTCGTGTGAATGAGCCCTCAAGGAGGAAAGTGGAGAATAGGTCATGAATGACAAAGAGGTATTTATAGGTCTCAAAGAAGGTCTAACATAGTGGTCTCAAACTGTGGCCCTCCAGATGTTGCAAAACTTCAACTCCCAGCATGCCCGGACAGCCAACGGCTGTCCGGGCATGCTGGGAGTTGAAGTTTTGCAACATCTGGAGGGCCACAGTTTGAGGCCACTGGTCTAACGAATGTAAAGCTCGGTCGTTACCCAAGTCTAGAACACCAGAAGGTTCTTAATTTTTGAAAAGCTCGGATATGGACCAAAAGTTCCAAAAGTAACACAGGAACAGACCCGGCATGTTTTTGGTGGTAGAGGACACTTTCATAGGCTTCATGATCAACAAACAAGAACATCATCGATACTGTGAACCCAACCGTTACCTACCCAACCCTGCCGCCCAACATCCAACCATACCTGCCCTCCAGACGTTCTATCAGAACCTCCGCTTCTTGAGACTGACCCGACAAGGTGTCCTTTACTTAATGCTTTGGAGAACACCTTCACATATTATGTCTATTATTGGACTTTCTTGGAAACTGTTGTTACCTGGAGAGCTCATACCCCGAAGACCGCGAGGACCACTGGGAACAGCAGACATTTCCTGCTCTTATAAAAATATCGCACTCTTGGGGTTAATAGACGTCAGAGGCCATTCACTTAAATATAGATGGTGGCTCAGAGAGCACAAGGAGCGGGTACTATGGCACACGCTAACACAGTCATGGCCGTAAATGTTGGCACCCCTGAAGTTGTTCTAGAAAATGACGTATTTCTCACAGAAAAGGATTGCAGTAACACATTTTGCTATACACATGTTTATTCCCTTTGTGTGTATTGGAACTAAACCAAAAAAGGGAGGAAAAAAAGCAAATTGGGACATAATGTCACCAAATTCCAAAAATGGGCTGCACAAAATTATTGCCACCCTTTCAAAATTGTGGAAAAATAAGATTGTTTCAAGCATGTGATGCTCCTTTACACTCACCTGGGGCAAGTAACAGATGTGGTTAATATAAAAATCACACCTGAAAGCAGATAAAAAGGAGAGAAGTTCACTTAGTCTTTGCATTGTGTGTCTGTGTGTGTCACACTAAGCATGGACAACAGAAAGAGGAGAAGAGAACTGTCTGAGGAGTTGAGAACCAAAATTGATGAAAAAAAAAAATCTACAATCTCAAGGTTACAAGTCCATCTCCAGAGATCTAGATTTGCCTTTGTCCACAGTGCGCAACATTATCAAGAATTTTGCAACCCATGGCACTGGAGCTAAATCTCCCCGACAGAAGAGAAAAATTGATGAAAGGTGTCAACGCAGGATAGTACCGATGGTGGGTAAGCAGCCCCAAACAAGTTCCAAAGATATTCAAGCTGTCCTTCAGGCTCAGGGAGCATCAGTGTCGGCGCAAACTATCTGTTGACATTTAAATGAAATGAAAAGCTATGGAGGAGACCCAGGAGGACCCCACTATGGAGGAGACCCAGGAGGACCCCACTATGGAGGAGACCCAGGAGGACCCCACTGCTGACACAGAGACATTAGAAAGTAAGCAGACAGATAGAGGAAAAATCCAGCTCCCACGGGTACGGTTAAAACTTATCGTTTACTTCATCCAGATAAAATTAAAAGAACATGGTGGGGATGGGTAGTGACATGTCACTCTAAAATCGGAGTGAAACGCTGAAGCGTTTCGAGCATAAGCTCTTAGTCATGGGAGCTGGATTTTTCCTCTATCTGTCTGCAAGATACGGGGAGAAGCAGTTCCCTGCATCCATGCTTCCGCATCACAATCCACCTGTGTCTGGGGCTTTTTCATATTGAAGCGGTGAGCCGATCTATTTTTTCCTCTATTTACCTGATAGAAAAGCAAGACTACATTTTGCCAAAATGAACTTGAGTAATCAAAATCCTTCTGGCAAAACGTCTTGTGGACAGATGAGACCAAGATAGAGCTTTTTGGTAAAGCCCATCATTCTACTGTTTACCGAAAACGGAATGAGGCCTACAAAGAAAAGAACACAGTACCTACAGTGAAATATGGTGGAGGTCAGTGATGTTTTGGGTTGTTTTGCTGTCTCTGGCACTGGGGGCCTTGAATGTGTACAAGACATCATGAAATCTGAGGATTACCAATGGATTTTGGGTCGCTCTGTATAGCCCAGTGTCAGAAAGCTGGGTTTGCGTCCGAGATCTTGACTCTTCCAGCAGGAGAATGACCCCAAACATACGTCAAAAAGCCCCAGAAATGGATGGCAACAAAGCGCTGGAGAGTTCTGAAGTGGCAGCAATGAGTCCAGATCTAAATCCCATTGATCACCTGTGGAGAGATCTTAAAATTTCTGTTGGGAAAAGGCGCCTTCCAATAAGAGAGACCTGGAGCAGTTTGTAAAGGAAGGGTGGTCCAACATTCCGGCTGAGAGGTGTAAGAAGCTTATTGATGGTTATAGGAAGAGTGGTCCAACATTCCGGCTGAGAGGTGTAAGAAGCTTATTGATGGTTATAGGAAGAGTGGTCCAACATCCGGCCGAGAGGTGTAAGAAGCTTATTGATGGTTATAGGAAGACACTGATTTCAGTTATTATTTCCAAAGGGCGTGCAACCAAATATTAAGTTAAGGGGCCAATAATTTTGTCCAGCCCATTTTTGGAGTTTGGTGACATTATGTCCAATTTGCTTTTTTTCCTCCCTTTTTGGTTTAGTTCCAATACACACAAAGGGAATAAACATATGTATAGCAAAACCTGTGTTACTGCAATCCTTTTCTGTGAGGAATACTTCATTTTCTAGAAACATTTCAAGGGTGCCAACATTTATGGCCATGACTGTATAATAGGATGCGGAGCTGCGCTTCCTGCTATAACCAAGGCAGTTGAACGTATAGTCGGCCATGTTGGAAGCTGTGTAGAGTTGTCTTTTGTCACTTAGTCACCCATAAGTGTGCTACATTCTTGTTTCCAACCATATCGCCCTCCCAAAGAGGTGTTTATCTTCTCTTATCAATACATCCCCACCCCCCACCCCCCTTTCCATATCACCCCTATGGTATTTCCTGTGTTACAGCTGCAGTTTGTGTCGCGGAGCTGCGCTTCCCAAGGCAGTTCAAAGTATAGTCGGCCATGTTGGAGGCCATGGGGAATTGTCTTTGGTCAATTAGTCACCCATAAGGCTTATTGGGCAGACTAGATGGGCCAAATGGTTCTTACCTGCCAACACCTTCTATGAGCATTACCGAAATGGGTCGTGACAAGGACTATTGATAGTATTCAGAATATTGGGCACACCTGATGGACCAAAAGGTTCTTATCTGCTGACTATGAAGCTTACTCTACCGTGCCGAGTATGTAGCTTTAGGGAGAGTTGGAACCCACCTGAAATTTGGCAGAAGAAAAGGTCCTATTGTTGGGGCCATCAAGCAGAGCTGGTAATAATATGTAAAGATGGCACAATTGACTAGGCTCATCAAACCATGGGGTTAATATGGGAGGGGGGGGGGCTTGATGGGGTATATTGATTCTAAAGAAGAACAGAAGAAATAAGAGAAGACTGACACCTCTTTGGGAGGGCGGTATGGTTATATACAAGAAGGTATAATGCTTTTAAGTGACCAAAAACAATTCCCCATGGCCTCCAACATGGCGGACCATACTCTCAACTGCCTTGGTTACAGGAGGAAGCGCAGCTCCGCAGAACAAACTGCAGCTGTAAGGAAATACCATAGGGTTGATATGGAAAGGGGGTGGCGGTATATTGATTCTACAGAAGAGATAAGAGAAGAGGGCGGTATGGTTGGAAACAAGAATGTAGCACACGTATAGGTGACTAAGTGACCAAAGACAATTCTACACAGCTTCCAACATGGCCGATATTGATTCTAAAGAAGAGCAGTAGAGAAGACTGACACCTCTTTGGGAGGGCGGTATGGTTGGAAACAAGAATGTAGTACACTTATGGGTGACCAAGTGACCAAAGACAATTCCCCCATGGCCGACTATACTTTCAACTGCCTTGGTTATAGCAGGAAGCGCAGCTCCGCAGCACAGACTGCAGCTATGAAACGGGAGACACAAATGATAGTCAGAGAATGGGAACATTTATGAGCACATTTAGGTTTTGCTATTTGGGAAAGGGGCACAACAGAGAACGTCTCACTGCACGTCCTCCTCCGACCACACGGACTGTTCCCCTCCATGTGACATATCATGGGTGCAGACAACCAAGGAAGCAGTCGGACCCATCATCACATCCACTAATAACAATGTTTTCCCTACTAAAAATAACAAGGACTCTTTTAGCAGACACTGGGGGGACAGCGCTGGTAGTGGAGGGTGCCGTGGGAGGACCACCACCAATCACCGCACATTACAAGGACAATGCCCTGCTTGAGGAGAACACAAATGTTCCTTGTGCTGCCGTCTCCTGAACCCTTCAAAGCTGGTAGGAAGCTGGCAAGTCATAGCCCCGCCACGCTGAGCCGCTCTGCCCACATTGTGCTGTTCTCCACCATAAGGAACGTGTAGGAGGAGGAAATAAAAGACGTTTTCTTTCGCTCCAGCACATAAGTTGGCAGCGTCCCTGTTCCCTGCTGTATTAAGAGAGCGGAAGATTATAAGACCTGCTGTATTCTGTACTCAGCTACGATAGAGATATGTGTATTATATATGCATCACAATGGCGCCATATTCATATGCTAAGATAATATATTACACAGAAAGGGAGGGGAATGTGTAGCAGTATTATAGTAGTTATATTCTTGTATATAGGGGGCAGTATTATAGTAGTTATATTCTTGTATATAGGAGTGGTATTATAGTAGATATATTCTTGTATATAGAAGCAGTATTATAGTAGTTATATTCTTGTAGATAGGAGGCAGTATTACAGTAGTTATATTCTTGTATATAGGAGCAGTATTATAGTAGTTATATTCTTGTATATAGGAGCAGTATTATAGTAGTTATATTCTTGTATATAGGAGCAGTATTATAGTAGTTATATTCTTGTATATAGGAGGCAGTATTATAGTAGTTATATACTTGTATATAGGGAGCAGTATTATAGTAGTTATATTCTTGTATATAGGAGCAGTATTATAGTAGTTATATTCTTGTATATAGGAGCAGTATTATAGTAGTTATATTCTTGTATATAGGGGCAGTATTATAGTAGTTATATTCTTGTATATAGGAACGGTATTATAGTAGTTATATTCTTGTATATAGGAGCAGTATTATAGTAGTTATATTCTTGTATATAGGAGCAGTATTATAGTAGTTATATTCTTGTATATAGGAGCAGTATTATAGTAGTTATATTCTTGTATATAGGAGGCAGTATTATAGTAGTTATATTCTTGTATATAGGAGCAGTATTATAGTAGTTATATTCTTGTATATAGGAGCAGTATTATAGTAGTTATATTCTTGTATATAGGAGCAGTGTTATAGTAGTTATATTCTTGTATATAGGAGCAGTATTATAGTAGTTATATTCTTGTATATAGGAGCAGTATTATAGTAGTTATATTCTTGTATATAGGGAGCAGTATTATAGTAGTTATATTCTTGTATAGAGGAGCAGTATTATAGTAGTTATATTCTTGTATATAGGAGCAGTATTATAGTAGTTATATTGTTGTATATAGGGGGCAGTATTACAATAGTTATATTCTTGTATATAGGAGGCAGTATTATAGTAGTTATATTCTTGTATATAGGAGCAGTATTATAGTAGTTATATTCTTGTATATAGGAGCAGTATTATAGTAGTTATATTCTTGTATATAGGGGCAGTATTATAGTAGTTATATTCTTGTATAGAGGAGCAGTATTATAGTAGTTATATTCTTGTATATAGGAGCAGTATTATAGTAGTTATATTCTTGTATATAGGAGGTAGTATTATAGTAGTTATATTCTTGTATATAGGGGGCAGTATTACAATAGTTATATTCTTGTATATAGGAGGCAGTATTATAGTAGTTATATTCTTGTATATAGGAGCAGTATTATAGTAGTTATATTCTTGTATAGAGGAGCAGTATTATAGTAGTTATATTCTTGTATATAGGGGCAGTATTATAGTAGTTATATTCTTGTATATGGGAGCAGTATTATAGTAGTTATATTCTTGTATATAGGAGACAGTATTATAGTAGTTATATTCTTGTATATAGGAGCAGTATTATAGTAGTTATATTCTTGTATATAGGAGCAGTATTATAGTAGTTATATTCTTGTATATAGGAGCAGTGTTATAGTAGTTATATTCTTGTATATAGGAGCAGTATTATAGTAGTTATATTCTTGTATATAGGAGCAGTATTATAGTAGTTATATTGTTGTATATAGGGGGCAGTATTATAGTAGTTATATTCTTGTATATAGGAGCAGTATTATAGTAGTTATATTCTTGTATATAGGAGCAGTATTATAGTAGTTATATTCTTGTATATAGGGGCAGTATTATAGTAGTTATATTCTTGTATAGAGGAGCAGTATTATAGTAGTTATATTCTTGTATATAGGAGCAGTATTATAGTAGTTATATTCTTGTATATAGGAGGTAGTATTATAGTAGTTATATTCTTGTATATAGGGGGCAGTATTACAATAGTTATATTCTTGTATATAGGAGGCAGTATTATAGTAGTTATATTCTTGTATATAGGAGCAGTATTATAGTAGTTATATTCTTGTATAGAGGAGCAGTATTATAGTAGTTATATTCTTGTATATAGGGGCAGTATTATAGTAGTTATATTCTTGTATATGGGAGCAGTATTATAGTAGTTATATTCTTGTATATAGGAGACAGTATTATAGTAGTTATATTCTTGTATATAGGAGGCAGTATTATAGTAGTTATATTCTTGTATATAGGAGCAGTATTATAGTAGTTATATTCTTGTATATAGGAGCAGTATTATAGTAGTTATATTCTTGTATATAGGAGCAGTATTATAGTAGTTATATTCTTGTATATAGGAGACAGTATTATACTAGTTATATTCTTGTATATAGGAGGCAGTATTATAGTAGTTATATTCTTGTATATAGGGAGCAGTATTATAGTAGTTATATTCTTGTATATAGGAGCAGTATTATAGTAGTTATATTCTTGTATATAGGAGCAGTATTATAGTAGTTATATCAGTGTAAACAACAGATCTGATATAGGCGGTAAGTACCTTGCTGCAGATAATCCAGGTTGTCGGGTGATCAGTATGACATGGAGCTATATTCATACACCAGCCACATGTGCAGCTTCTTGTAAAAACCCTGAAATAAAGTAACAGAGACATTTTAGAAAGCAGAATATTCACTTGTAGACGACAATATCTCAGTATAATATACTCCCAATATACAGGAGCCGGTCCATGAGTTGTGATGTTCTGTTAACCTCTTACTAGTTCCATCCAGTCAATTCTTAGTTATATTTGCGCCTATGAAACGATGGGTGATGGCCAATACGGCCTCCAGTCATGCCGCAATATGCAACTGAGTTACTGTCCCTTTAAATATCTTAGATTAGTATCCTCAGCCCCTATTAATCCTTTCCCCATATAACCTCACCAGATCCGTCCTGTCACTTGTTTCTCCGAGGAGATAGTTCCTGGTTAGGAAACTGCAGGTGAATGTTCGGGGCGACCACAGGACGGTAACGTGCGCGCAGGACACTACTACACAGACTACGGCTACCAGCGGGGCTGCGGACCGGCTCGGGTAACCTTAAGCTGTAACGTGACCCGGTTTCATAGATACCCACATGGCGAGAAGGAAGCAGACTGCAGCCTGACACCGGGCGGCTATTTTGGTGACAGAATTGTATGTGCTACGGGACGTTGTCACTCTTCTGCTCCTGACCCTAGAAGCCACCCTGTAAGAGCAAAATAAAAATCCTCACCCAGCTTTTCCAGACTCCAGAATGGCAAATCTATTTAACGTGACAGCACTTAATATGGGTTATCCATTATTACATAAAGAGCAAATTTTTGACAAAAACAGCGCCACACCTGTCCTCAGGTTGTGTTTGGAATTACAACTTCGCTCCATCCATTTCAATGGAACAGAGCTGCAATACCACACACAACCTGTGGACAGGTGTGGTGCTGTTTTTGGAAGGAAACAGATCAATTGTACTAATCCCGAAAAACAACTTTAAAGGGGTACTCCACTCCGGAAGTAAATGTTCCAAATACTGTTTGCGCGTTGCGGGACCCCCGCAGCGCGCAAACAGCATTTGGAACATTTACTTCCTAACATTTGGAACATTTACTTCCGAACGTAGTTGTGATGTCGCGAGGGGCGTGGCTGACACGACCACGCCCCTCGCAACATCACAGCCACGCCCCCTCAATGCAAGTCTATGGGAGGGGGCATGACGGCCGTCATGCCCCCTCCCATTGACTTGCATTGAGGGGGCGTGACCATGACGTAAAGAGGGGCGTGGCTGACCCCCGCAGCACGAAAACAGCTTTTGGAACATTTACTTCCGAACGCTGACCAGTGGAGTACCCCTTTAAAATGACAGCCCCATAAGGGTAAATAGGTGATGCTACAAAACTTTCCCAGGTCTATTTAAAAAAGGTAGCAGTATGACTCACTACATCAGAACTGAGAAAGATCTGACTTTTTGAATTCTGGGAAAGCTGGGTTACAGTTTATATGGAAAAAGCTTCCTGCCAAGAGTAGGTGTTGCTACCAAATGTTCTCAGACTCTAGAATTACAGATTTGTCTACTTCTTCTAGTGTTTCCCAACCAGGGTGCCTCCAGCTGAGGCAAAACTACAACAATGAGCATGCCGGGAGTAGTATTTTTGCAACAGCTGGAGGCACTTTGGGAAACACTACCTTATGCCGAGATATTGAAGTGCTAAAGGTGCGTTACTGAACATGAACAAGAAAGCTGCAGGGTGATGAATTATGACCCCAATAATCATTCCTTTTATTTAAATCATATCCCAACGTGTTACCCGCCACCAGAGATGGTGGGGATCATCAGGGGACATAAGTAAGGATCATACAAGTCACATGGACCCAAGAAGATAACATGGTATTTACTCAGGCACCACTTCAGATCCAAGGGCAGGAGGTGCTGTGAGTGGAGTAATAAGGTAGTGGCGTTATCTATCTATCTATCTATCTATCTCATATCTATCTATCTATCTATCTATCTATCTCATATCTATCTATCTATCTATCTATCTCATATCTATCTATCTCATATCTATCTATCTCATATCTATCTATCTCATATCTATCTATCTCATATCTATCTATCTATCTATCTCTCATATCTATCTATCTAATATCTATCTATCTCATATCTATCTATCTATCTATCTATCTCATATCTATCTATCTATCTATCTCATATCTATCTATCTATCTATCTCATATCTATCTATCTATCTCATATCTATCTATCTATCTCATATCTATCTATCTCATACATTGGGGATCAAAAGTTTGGGCACCCCAGGTAAAAAGTTTGTATTAATGTGCATAAAGAAGCCAAGGAAAGATGGAAAAATCTCCAAAAGGCATCAAATTACAGATTAGACATTCTTATAATATGTCAACAAAAGTTAGATTTTATTTCCATCATTTACACTTTCAAAATAACAGAAAACAAAAATATGGCGTCTGCAAAAGTTTGGGCACCCTGCAGAGTTAATATCTTGTACTGCCCCGTTTGGCAAGTATCACAGCTTGTAAACGCTTTTTGTAGCCAACCGAGAGTCTTTCAATTCTTGTTTGAGGTATCTTTGCCCATTCTGCCTTACAAAAGTCTTCCAGTTCTTTGAGATTTCTGGGCTGCCTGTCACGCACTGCTCTTTTAAGATCTATCCATAGATTTTCAATTATGTTGAGGTCAGGAGATTGTGAAGGTCATGGGAAAAACCTTCAGTTTACGCCTCTTGATGTAATCTCCTGTGGATTTCGAGGTGTGTTTAGGGTCATTATCCATTTGTAGAAGCCATCCTCTCTTTAACTTCAGCTTTTTCACAGATGGCATCAAGTTAGCATCCAAAATTTGCTGAAATGTTATTGAATCCATTTTTCCTTCTACTCGTGAGATGTTCCCTGTGCCACTGGCTGCAATACAACCCCAAAGCATTATTGATCCACCCCCATGCTTAACAGTTGGACAGAGGTTCTTTTCATTAGATTCTGTTCCCCTTCTTCTCCAAACCTACCTATGCTCATTTCAGCCAAAAAGTTCAATTTTAACCTCATCAGTCCACAGAACTTGTTTCCAAAATGCAGCGGGCTTGTCTATATGTTCATTTGCAAACTTCAAACGCTGATTTTCTTCTGATGACTCTTCCATGAAGACCATATTTGTACAAGTATCTCTTTATAGTGGAATAGTGTACCACAACTCCAGTGTCTGCCAGATCTTTCTGGAGGGATTGTGCAGTCAAACGTGGGTTTTGAATTGTTTTTCACACAATCCTGTGAGCTGTTCTGTCTGATATTTTTCTTGGTCTTCCAGATCTTGCTTTAACTTCCACTGTTCCTGATGACTGCCATTTCTTAATTACATTCCAAACAGAGCATATTGACATCTGAAAACATTTTGCTATCTTCTTATAGCCTTCTCCAGCTTTGTGAGCGTCAACTATTTTCAGTTTCAGATTTCTAGACAACTGCTTAGAAGAACCCATGGTGCTGATTGTTGGGGCAAGGTCAGATGAGTCTGGGCATTTAAAACCTTTGAGACTGACATCACCTGGTCTTCCCAGATGATGATTGAGAACAATCCATGACACTGGCAGGTCTCAGCTTTGTAAAGGGGGCAGTGCATGCTATAAATTCTGCAGGGTGCCCAAACTTTTGCAGACACCATTTTTTTTGTTTTCTGTTATTTTGAAAGTGTAAATGATGGAAATAAAATGTAACTTTTGTTGACATATTATAAGAATGTCTAATCTGTAATTTGATGCCTTTTGGAGATTTTTCCATCTTTCCTTGGCTTCTTTATGCACAATAATACAAATTTTTACCTGGGGTGCCCAAATTTTTGATCCCCACTGTATCTCATATCTATCTCATATCTATCTATCTCATATGTATCTCATATCTATCTATCTATCTCCTATCTATCTATCTATCTCATATCTATCTATCTATCCCATATCTATCTATCTCTCTCATATCTATCTATCCCATATCTATCTATCCCATATCTATCTTATATCTATCTATCCCATATCTATCTATCCCATATCTATCTATCCCATATCTATCTATCCCATATCTATCTATCTATCTATCTATCTATCTATCTATCTTATCTCATATCTATCTATCTATCTATCTATCTCATATCTATCTATCTATCTCATATCTATCTCATATCTATCTATCTATCTTATATCTATCTATCTCATATCTATCTATCTCATATCTATCTATGGTATCTCATATCTATCTATCTCATATCTATCTATCTATCTATCCCATATCTATCTATCTATCCCATATCTATCTATCTATCCCATATCTATCTATCCCATATCTATCTATCCCATATCTATCTATCCCATATCTATCTATCTATCTTATATCTATCTATCCCATATCTATCTATCCCATATCTATCTATCCCATATCTATCTATCCCATATCTATCTATCCCATATCTATCTATCTATCTCATATCTATCTATCTATCCCATATCTATCTATCTATCCCATATCTATCTATCCCATATCTATCTATCTCATATCTATCTATCTATCTTATCTCATATCTATCTATCTCATATCTATCTCATATCTATCTATCTATCTCATATCTATCTATCTATCTCATATCTATCTATCTCATATCTATCTATCTATCTATCTATCTCATATCTATCTATCTCATATCTATCTATCTCATATCTATCTATCCCATATCTATCTATCTATCTCATATCTATCTATCCCATATCTATCTATCTCATATCTATCTATCTATCTATCTATCTATCTATCTCATATATATCTATGGTATCTCATATCTATCTATCTCATATCTATCTCATATCTATCTATCTCATATCTATCTATTTCATATCTATCTCTCTATCTCATATCTATCTATCTATCTCATATCTATCTATCTCATATCTATCTATCTATCTCATATCTATCTATCCCATATCTATCTATCTATCTATCTCATATCTATCTATCTCATATCTATCTCATATCTATCTATCTATTTCATATCTATCTCATATCTATCCCATTTCTATCTATTATGTTACGTTCCATTGGTTGACAACAAGCAAAGATCTTAGATATCCACAGCTTTGCTTAGTGCTGAAGAGTTGCTGTCTCTGATACACTGTAACAAAACACACAGCTGTGTGAGCAGAACTTGATTTTTAAGCTCTGAATGTAAGCCATGAATATTTCCATTCACTGACAGGAATCCCGCAACATGTGATACAAGCCTCTGACTGACGCGCTGGTCTCGCCATGGCCCCCGACAGGTATTGGGTTCCTTACACATAATCCGGCTTTATTACTGTCCTGGAAATCCTTCGCTCCCAATTTCGGTGAATTATGAGACCTTCATTCCGCAGGATATTGTTACACACGGGAGCTTTGAACATTTCGCCAGCGTCTCCCTCCTACCCCTATATTAATACCTATTGGGTTACACGTAGAGCCCTTTAGAGCTGGAATCAGAAGTGTCTTACATAAATCACGTTATCGGATCAGTCATGTTCAGATCTTATCTTCCATTTCTGGAGGATGCTCCCTTTAAATCTTCTGGCAATTTTTAGTTGCTTGCAATACCGCTTTTCACCACCGCTGACAGTAAACCTTTTCCATTGAAGCCAATGCAACAGCGCCCCCATCTCCTGAACCCTGATTTTTTTTTTAAATGCTTTCAAATTATTTAAAAAAAAAAAAAAAAATGTGCAAAAATAAATAAATAAATAAAAATCCATATTCTTTAGCAGAGAAAAAAAATAAAAATTTTTGAACAATAGGTGATACAAAAATGTTTTATATATCCACTGGCTCCAGAAAGTTAAACAGATTTGTAAATTACTTCTATTAAAAAATCTTAATCCTCTCAGTACTTATGAGCTGCTGAAGTGGAGTTGTTCTTTTCTGTCTAAGTGCTCTCTGATGACACGTGTCTCGAGAACTGTCCAGAGTAGAAGCAAATCCCCATAGCAAACTTCTTCTACTCTGTGCAATTCCCGAGACACGTGTCATCAGAGAGCACTTAGACAGAAAAGAACAACTCAACTTCAGCAGCTGATAATTATTGGAAGGATTAAGATTTTTTAATAGAAGTAATTTACAAATCTATTTAACTTTCTGGAGGCAGTTGATATATAAAAAAAATAATAATTTTTTTTTCCTGGAATACCCTTTTAACCCCTTAACGACGCAGGACGTATATTTACGTCCTGCGCCGGCTCCCGCGATATGACGATATCATATCGCGTCGGTCCCGGCGCTAATCAACGTCCGGGACCCGCGGCTAATACCACAAATCGCCGATCGCGGCGATGTGCGGTATTAACCCTTTAGAAGCGGCGGTCAAAGCTGACCGCCGCTTCTAAAGTGAAACTGAAAGTATCCCGGCTGTTCAGTCGGGCTGTTCGGGACCGCCGCGGTGAAATCGCGGCGTCCCGAACAGCTGATCGGACACCGGGAGGGCTCTTACCTGCCTCCTCGGTGTCCGATCGACGAATGACTGCTCCGTGCCTGAGATCCAGGCAGGAGCAGTCAAGCGCCGATAATGCTGATCACAGGCGTGTTAATACACGCCTGTGATCAGGATGAGAGATCAGTGTGTGCAGTGTTATAGGTCCCTATGGGATAATAATGATCAGTATAAGAGATCAGTGTGTGCAGTGTTATAGGTCCCTATGGGATAATAATGATCAGTATAAGAGATCAGTGTGTGCAGTGTTATAGGTCCCTATGGGATAATAATGATCAGTATAAGAGATCAGTGTGTGCAGTGTTATAGGTCCCTATGGGATAATAATGATCAGTATAAGAGATCAGTGTGTGCAGTGTTATAGGTCCCTATGGGATAATAATGATCAGTATAAGAGATCAGTGTGTGCAGTGTTATAGGTCCCTATGGGATAACAATGATCAGTATAAGAGATCAGTGTGTGCAGTGTTATAGGTCCCTATGGGATAATAATGATCAGTATAAGAGATCAGTGTGTGCAGTGTTATAGGTCCCTATGGAACCTATAACACTGCAAAAAAAAGTAAAAAAAAAGTGTTAATAAAGGTCATTTAACCCCTTCCCTAATAAAAGTTTGAATCACCCCCCTTTTCCCATAAAAAAAATAAAACAGTGTAAAAAAAAAATAAAATAAACATATGTGATATCGCCGCGTGCGTAAATGTCCGAACTATAAAAATATATCATTAATTAAGCCGTACGGTCAATGGCGTACGCGCAAAAAAAATTCAAAGTCCAAAAAAGCGTATTTTGGTCACTTTTTATAACATTAAAAAATTAATAAAAAGTGATCAAAAAGTCCGATCAAAACAAAAATCATACCAATAAAAACTTCAGATCACGGCGCAAAAAATGAGCCCTCATACCGCCCCGTACGTGGAAAAATAAAAAAATTATAGGGGTCAGAAGATGACATTTTTAAACGTATAAATTTTCCTGCATGTAGTTATGATTTTTTCCAGAAGTGCGACAAAATCAAACCTATACAAGTAGGGGATCATTTTAATCGTATGGACCTACAGAATAATGATAAGGTGTAATTTTTACCGAAATATGCACTGCGTAGAAACGGAAGCCCCCAAAATTTACAAAATGGCGTTTTTTTTTCGATTTTGTCGCACAATGATTTTTTTTTTCCGTTTCGCCGTGCATTTTTGGGTAAAATGACTAATGTCACTGCAAAGTAGAATTGGCGACGCAAAAAATAAGCCATAATATGGATTTTTAGGTGGAAAATTGAAAGGGTTATGATTTTTAAAAGGTAAGGAGGAAAAAACTAAAGTGCAAAAACGGAAAAACCCTGAGTCCTTAAGGGGTTAAATCTTCTGGCAATTTTTAGTTACTTGCAATACCGCTTTTCACCACTACTGACAGTAAACATTTTCCATTGAAGCAAATGCAACAGCGCCCCCGTCTCTTGAACCCTGATTTTTTTTTAAATGATTTAAAATGATTTTTAAAAAATGTGCAAAAAAAAATTATCCATATTTTTTAGTAGAGAAAAAATTATACAATTTCTGATTTTTGCACAATAGGTGAAACAAACTTTAAACAGCTATATGTTGACAATATGGGCAATTTGATGGCCATACGGACCATGTCCATTGGGTTGGACTATATTATGCCCATATAAAAGCGGCCTTCAAACTGGGGACCTCAAGCTATTGCAAAACTACAACTCCCAGCATGCCCGGACAGCCATCGGCTGTCCGGGCATGCTGGGAGTTGTAGTTTTGCTACAGCTGGAGGTCAACAGATTGGAGACCATTGTTATATGGGCACCACCATGAAGACCACCCATGTCCATATGCCTCATTAGAACCCATGGGCATCATAGAACAGTGTTTTCCAAACTGTAGGCCTCCAGATGTTGCAAAACTACAACTCCCAGCATGCCCGGACAGCCAACGGAGGTCCAGAATTTGGAGAGCAGTGTTATATGGGCATAACATAGTCCAACTCAATGCACATGGATCCTTCCCCTGACAACCTGGGGTCTGTACGGCCACCAAATCGTCATTGGCTGTCCGGACATGCTGGGAGTTGTAGTTCTGCAACAGCTGGAGGTATGAAGCTTGGAGACCATTGTTCTGTGATGTCCAGAGGCTCTAATAAGGAATAAAGACATGGGTGGTCTTCATGGTGGTGCCCATATAACAGTGGTTTCCAAACTGTGGGTCTCCAGCTGTTGCAAAACTACAACTCCAAGTATTCTGGGAGTTGTAGTTTTGCAACAACTGGAGGTATACAGTTTAGGGGCTGCTATTCTATGATGTCCAGAGGCTCTAATAAGGCATATGGACATATGGGTGGTCTCCATGGTGGTGCCCATATAACAGTATTTAGTATTTAGTATCTTTTCTTTTTGAATTTCCCTTCTGTCTGACCACAGTGCTCTCTGCTGACACCTCTGTCCATGTCAGGAACTGTCCAGAGCAGGAGAGGTTTGCTATGGGGATTTGCTCCTACTCTGGACAGTTCCTGACATGGACAGAGGTGTCAGCAGAGAGCACTGTGGTCAGGCAGAAAGGAAAAGAAAAAAGAAAAGAACTTACTCTGTAGTATACAGCAGCTGATAAGTTCTGGAAGGATTAAAGGGGTACTCTACTGGAAAATTTTTTTTTTTTTTTAAGTCAACTGGTGTTAGAACGTTAAAAAGATTTGTAAATTATTTCTGTTTAAAAATCTTCATCCTTCCAGTACTTATCAGCTGCTGTATGCTCCACAGGAAGTTCTTTTCTTTTTTCTTTTCCTTTCTGTCTGACCACAGTGCTCTCTGCTGACACCTCTGTCCATGTCAGGAACTGTCCGGAGCAGGATAGGTTTGCTATGGAGATTTTCTCCTACTCTGGACAGTTCCTGAGATGGACAGATGTGTCAGCAGAGAGCACTGTGGTCAGACAGAAGAGATTAACTCAACTCCCTCTGTAGTATACAGCAGCTGATAAGTACTGGAAGGATAAAGATTTTTTTTTAATAGAAGTCATTTACAAATCTGTTTAACTTTCTGGCAACAGTTGATTTACAAATTTGTTTCCAGTAGAGTACCCCTTTAACTGTTTCAAAACTACAACTCTCAAGTTGCTTTTGCAACAGCAGGGTGTCCACAGTTTGGAGACCACTATCACAGCCAATGGCTGTCCGGGCATGCTGGGAGTTGTAGTGCCCAAATTGACCCACAATGAGGGGACATACATGGGCACCTGACGTGGGCAGCTACACCCATAGATCGGCTTCTCTAGTAATAAAGCGCCGCACGCTCAGATTTCCTGCCTCCTCCTATCAGCCGATCAGTCGCCACTTTCCCAAGGACAAGATCTTTCCACCGATATCGGAAAACGAAAACTCAAATTACAGCTCAAAGGCGCAGAAAAAAGTACAGAATGTTGGCGCGTGCAATGAATCAGGCTCAAAGACGACCCCTTCAAGGTCAAGCTGCGTCTTCTCAACACCCCGAGATGAAAGTAAGAAGACATTTGCCTTAGTTCTATCTGTGTCTGGAAAAGCTGAGTGACAGCCCATGTGGTCACTATTCCAACTTGCAAAAATAAGCAAATTTTTTTTTTTTAAATATAATTTCAAAATAACATTTTATTTTTTTTAAAGGGTACCTTTCATCAAAAAAACTTTTGATATATTATAGATTAATGTATGCAGAATAACTTTCCACTAGCATGTTATTAAAAAATATGCTTCTTTCTATTTAATTTTCCACTTTGAAAAAATGACCACTAGGGGTCTCCCTACCAGTCCTTTTTTTTTTATAGATTTCAGACTCATGAAGGAGTCCTATATCTCAGACTGCAGCCGGGACACAGACAAGCTCAGCACTGCTCCCTGGCAGTGAGCAGTGCTGAGTTTGTCCGTGTTCAAGCTGCAGTCTGAGATTTAGGACTCCAGCATGAGTCTGAAATCTATAAAAAAAAAGGACTGGTAGGGAGACCCCTAGTGGTCATTTTTTCAAAGTGGAAAATTAAATAGAAAGAAGCATATTTTTTAATAACATGCAATTGTAAAGTTATTCTGCATACATTAATCTATAATATATCAAAAGTTTTTTTTTTTTTTTGATGAAAGGTACCCTTTAAAAAAAAATAACATTTTATTTTGAAATTATATATATAAAAAAAAATTGCTTATTTTTGCAAGTTGGAATAGTGACCACATGGGCTGTCACTCAGCTTTTCCAGACACAGATAGAACTAAGGCAAACGTCTTCTTACTTTTGTCTCGGGGTGTTGAGAAGACGCAGCTTGACCTTGAAGGGGTCGTCTTTGAGCCTGATTCATTGCACGTGCCAACATTCTGTACTTTTTTCTGCGCCTTTGAGCTGTAATTTGAGTTTTTGAGTTTTGAGTTTTTCATCAAAAGTTTTTTTTTTTGATGAAAGGTACCCTTTAAACTTAAAATAAATAGAATCTGAGTATTGGGAATTATGCAAAAAAAAAAAAGAAGAAAATAAATAAATAAATGAAATGAAACGACAATCATGTAATATAAAAAAAAGTTTGGGAAAAAATAAAAGTATAATATAATAATAAATAAAAAAAAAACAATATACGGTAAATGTAATTATTAAAATATGTATAAAACTACCGGTAATAGTAAAATAATATAACATCTCACATCAGTACGGCCAAATGAAACACTGACAAAAATATTATGTAATATAGTAAAATAATAATAATTATAATAATAATAAAAAAAAACTATAATAATAACAATAATAATATCAAGTATTATTCTTATATTATTATTACATAAATATTAATAATAATTAATTATAATATAATTAGAATATAATAATAATAATTATTATTATTATAACTTAAAAACACAATAAAATTATACAATTAAAAATTCAATGTCCTGAATGGCAAGACCACCACCCATTCTTGCTTTGGAAAGCTGAGTGATAATCCATATGGCTGCTATTCAAACCTCATAAAGCAGCGTTTGCTAACCAGTGTGCAACCAGCTGTTGCAAAACTACAACTCCCAGAATGCCCGGACAGCCAAAGGCTGTCCGGGCATGCTGGGAGTTGTAGTTTTGCAACAGCTGGAGGCACACTGGTTGGGAAACAATGCCATAGAGTTCGCAAACTAGTTCACTTTGGATCTAAAAGGAAAATATGCCTAGTTATAGAGTGCTATCTCCCAACAAGAAAGTACTGTCATTATGGAGCCTGGGAAAGCTGGGTGACAGACCACATGACGCACATTTCAGCTCCCACAAAGTGTTGCAACCCATGCAAAATACACCTATGTCATCCAACTACATTGATCTGCCATTAAGGATCTTGGAAAAGCTGGGTGAAAACCTATTTGGATATGCATAGCTATGTAGTCGTATACTCAAACAGTGTGAGCTTGGAAAAGTAGGCTGCATGGGAAAGCTGGGTGACAGCTCCCACAAGGGTTGTTGTAACCAAGACATTAATGGAAAACCCACATAGTAATTAAGCTGTACCTCATCCATGTGAATAGGTTGTTTTGCCATTTAGAAGCTTAGGAAAGCTGAGTGACAGCCCATATGGCAACTTTTGTATTAGGGGTAGTAGACTTCAGCTTTTTTAGAGTCCTGAATTGTAATATATCCTATTCTGCAGTTTCATCCCCATCCATTTTGTAACCATGCAGCTTAACACTCAGGGGTCTTAAAAAGCTGGGTCACAAACCATATGGAAGCCATATGGCAAGGGTTTCAAACATGGGATCATGAATAAGCTATGTGGTCATATACCTATTGTGTAATTAGCTGACGTTGACATTCAGAAGCTTGAAAAAGTTGGCTTACAATGGTTTGTACAGGAAAGCTGGGTGACAAACCACATGACGGTCATGAGGGTGGTTGTAACCCATCCGAGTGATAAATGGAAAACCCACCCAAGTTGGCAAGACGTACCACATCCACTATGTGAACAGGTTGTTTTGCATTCTTTGTGTAACTAGTCATCTTACCATTCAGGGGCCTTGGAAAGCTGGGTGACAACCCATGTGGAAGTCTCTCCAGCTGAGTTGTAACTCAGGTTTCTTAGACTCGTGAAATACAAACTTGCTTAGTTATGATCCACTGCTCATCGTGGCAGCTTTGCCTTTGGGGGTCCTGGGAGAGCTGGGTGACAATGAGTTTGCATTTAGTAATCCCTATATAACCTGGCCCCTTAAAAGCAAATCATGTGGAGCGAAAAACACGACTCCTATCCCAGCCCCGAGCACAGACATGATAATACCTGGATTTGCACCTAGAATTTGCATGACTGCAATGAGGCATGGCGGCCGGTGTGCGTCTGCAAATGTATTCCCACCACGCTCTCCGAGCCTCCTGACATACAATAGGGACAGAGAGGATGTGGTGAGGGGTAGGAAGTTTTGCATTCTGTCGATGTAGCTTCCAATGGCCTAAACACCCCCCTCCCCAACTACTACCATATACTGCATCCAGCACCCCTCCCCCATAATGAGAGGTGGCTCCATATAGCACAAAAGGATTTCACTATCCTATAACTTCCCTGTAGTGTTTAAAAGTGATCGATTATGTGATTCCTAATGATTTCATTTACCAAATATGACTCCTAACACCTGAAAAACTGCTGTAAAGTCTTGGCCACTAGATGTCTATCTTCCCTGTAATCTGCGATCTCCTGCCTGTTGTTAGGGAAAATCTGTCTCTGGTAACAGAGAGACCAGGACAGAACACAGGAAGTGTCTACGAGCCTTAGCTTGTGCTCTGTGCAGGAGAGAAAGACTGGACTGTGTACCTGCCAGCTGAGGCTGGGTTCACACCGCGCTTTTTAAATACAATTCCCGTATCACGTTTCTGAAATAAACGGATTCCTTAAAAACGGACTAAACTGTCTCGAAACACGTGAACAAATTTTAATCCATAAATGGTTTGAAAAATTTAAGAAAAAAAAACACATACACTTATTTTTTCACTCCATTATGAATAAAGTTTCACTTGTTTGATTGAAGTGCCAAGAAAAAAACTGTGCAAAGTCAAAAACCGTATGGTGAAAATCGGATGGAACCAAACGCACATACAGTTCTGTACGGTTCCCATTGACTTCCATGTTAAAAAGAACGTATACATTTCAATACGGTTTTTCATCCGGACCAAAAAACGTGGTAGAAAAAAACTGACAAAACCGTACAGGATGCAAAATGGACACAACCTGATGAATTGTTTTGGCATATGGTTTTCAATTGAGAGTCAATGCATACAATTTTCAATACGGTTCCGTATAGTTTTCAAATTAAAAACATATACGGGGACAGTATTGCAAATACGTGGTGTGAACCCAGCCTGCCCACTGAAGATGATCCACACTGCTCCTGAAAGGTAAATGAATGCTTCCTTCTCATCTCTGAACACCCATAACGCTCAGGACAGCTGTCCCTTGTGGGGCGGGTCTTAGCTTGTGCTCTGTGCAGGGAGAGCCTGAGAAAGCCTGGACTGAGTACCTGCAAGCTCAGCCAGTCTGCCTGCTAAAGATGATAAACACTGTTCATGAAAGGTAAATCAATGCTTTCCTCTTATCTCTGAACACCCATTAAAGGGTACCTCTCATCAAATAAACTTTTGATATATTTTAGATTAATGAATGTTGAATAACTTTCCAATAGCATGTTAATGAAAAATATGCTTCTTTCTATTGTATTTTTCCCGATCAGTCCTGTCAGCAAGCATTTCTGACTCATGCTGGAGTCCTAAACACTCAGAGCTGCTAGCCTGCTTTGTTCACAGCCAAACAGGCTGTGAACAAAGCAGGCTGGCAGCTCTGAGTGTTCTCCTTTGTGAACAAAGCAGACTGGCAGCTCGTAGTGTTTAGGACTCCAGCATGAGTCTGAAATGCTTGCTGCCAGGACTGGTAGGGAGACCCCTAGTGGTCATTTCTTTAAAGTGGAAAATTAAATAGAAAGAAGCATATTTTAATAACATGCAATTGTAATGTTATTCTGCCTACATTAATCTATAATATATCAAAAGTTTTTTTGATGAGAGGTACCCTTTAAGCTCAGGGCAGCTGTCTCCTGTGGGAGCGAAGCTTGGCTTGTGCTCTGTGCAGGAGACAGTCTGAGAAAGCTTGGACTGTGTACTTGCAAGCTGAGCCTGTCTGCCTGCTGGGGATGATCCACACTGTTCCTGAAAGGTAAAGCAATGCTTTTGTCTCAACACATTGCCAACCCACTACATCAGTAACCTCTCGCTTTATAATTCAGCGCTGCAGAATCTGTGTGTGCTACATAAATAAAGATTATTATTAACCCTATATTTACAGTACAGTGTCAGCCTTTTTAGTACAGTGCACTTTCACCAGCACTATGTCATGGCATAATAGAGAGTAGAAAGTGCTGTGCTGTGATTGAGAAGTAAGGGAAGGGAAGTGCAGGTATATGTACTACTCACAAACAGCCCAACTCTGGTCCTGCCTGCTGAAATAGGTGAGGGGGCTCTCAGGGCTCAATAACCACCCAAAAAGCCCCAAATCACCTTGCCACCACTCTAAAGGGTTTAGGTTATCTTTTTGCTTCATGTCACAGGAAGAAAACCACCTCAGAGGGTTATGACCTGCACAAATATAATACTTCTCACAGCTGGGGGTTTGTTACAAATGTTTCCAGTACTGATAATGGTTTGTGGCATGCTGGGAATTGTGGCATTGCAACAGTAATAAATAATGGCTACCCCCCCCTACAGGACAGGCATTGCGTGGCGGACAGGGCTCACCTTTTTCGCAGCCGGACACCATCTTCACTTTCCAGGTCAATCCACTTGTGAGCCGTCCCCTGTGATCTCATGTGGTCCCATCTGTTGTCACCTGCAGACTCTCCGGCTTTCCCTATCACCCTATATAAGCCTTGTCACCCTATATAAGTCCGGCCAACCCCCTTCCGACCTCTGACCTGCTGCAGTCACTGCACTATCACTAATGGAACAGTAAGTACCGACACACAACCTCCTGCACACTGCTGATCAGCGGTCATCCACACCTGTCAATCACAGCTTACTCCCGCCCACCAGGATCAATCACTGATGACAGCGATCAATGGGTGTTGCAGATGGCCTGGGAGAGTCCAGTACAGTCTCACAACTCACTTAGAGGTCAAGCCTGTCACTAGTGCACACAGGCTCACCATCACTAATGTACAGGTACTCTATCACTGGTGTACAGGTACTCTATCACTGGTGTACAGGTACTATATCACAGGTGTACAGTATGTAATCTATCACTGGTGTGCAGGTCCTCTATCACTGGTGTACAGGTCCTCTATCACTGGTGTACAGGTACTCTATCACTGGTGTACAGGTACTCTATCACTGGTGTACAGGTACTCTATCACTGGTGTACAGGTACTCTATCACTGGTGTACAGGTACTATATCACTGGTGTGCAGGTCCTCTATCACTGGTGTGCAGGTCCTCTATCACTGGTGTGCAGGTCCTCTATCACTGGTGTGCAGGTCCTCTATCACTGGTGTGCAGGTCCTCTATCACTGGTGTGCAGGTCCTCTATCACTGGTGTGCAGGTCCTCTATCACTGGTGTGCAGGTCCTCTATCACTGGTGTGCAGGTCCTCTATCACTGGTGTGCAGGTCCTCTATCACTGGTGTACAGGTCCTCTATCACTGGTGTACAGGTCCTCTATCACTGGTGTACAGGTCCTCTATCACTGGTGTACAGGTCCTCTATCACTGGTGTACAGGTCCTCTATCACTGGTGTACAGGTCCTCTATCACTGGTGTACAGGTCCTCTATCACTGGTGTACAGGTCCTCTATCACTGGTGTACAGGTCCTCTATCACTGGTGTACAGGTCCTCTATCACTGGTGTACAGGTCCTCTATCACTGGTGTACAGGTCCTCTATCACTGGTGTACAGGTCCTCTATCACTGGTGTACAGGTCCTCTATCACTGGTGTACAGGTCCTCTATCACTGGTGTACAGGTCCTCTATCACTGGTGTACAGGTCCTCTATCACTGGTGTACAGGTCCTCTATCACTGGTGTACAGGTCCTCTATCACTGGTGTACAGGTCCTCTATCACTGGTGTACAGGTCCTCTATCACTGGTGTACAGGTCCTCTATCACTGGTGTACAGGTCCTCTATCACTGGTGTACAGGTCCTCTATCACTGGTGTACAGGTACTCTATCACTGGTGTACAGGTACTCTATCACTGGTGTACAGGTACTCTATCACTGGTGTACAGGTACTCTATCACTGGTGTACAGGTACTCTATCACTGGTGTACAGGTCCTATATCACTGGTGTACATGTCCTATATCACTGGTGTACAGGTACTATATCACTGGTGTACAGGTACTATATCACTGGTGTACAGGTCCTATATCACTGGTGTACAGGTCCTCTATCACTGGTGTGCAGGTCCTCTATCACTGGTGTGCAGGTCCTCTATCACTGGTGTACAGGTCCTCTATCACTGGTGTACAGGTCCTCTATCACTGGTGTACAGGTCCTCTATCACTGGTGTGCAGGTCCTCTATCACTGGTGTGCAGGTCCTCTATCACTGGTGTGCAGGTCCTCTATCACTGGTGTGCAGGTCCTCTATCACTGGTGTGCAGGTCCTCTATCACTGGTGTGCAGGTCCTCTATCACTGGTGTGCAGGTCCTCTATCACTGGTGTGCAGGTCCTCTATCACTGGTGTGCAGGTCCTCTATCACTGGTGTGCAGGTCCTCTATCACTGGTGTGCAGGTCCTCTATCACTGGTGTGCAGGTCCTCTATCACTGGTGTGCAGGTCCTCTATCACTGGTGTGCAGGTCCTCTATCACTGGTGTACAGGTCCTCTATCACTGGTGTACAGGTCCTCTATCACTGGTGTACAGGTCCTCTATCACTGGTGTACAGGTCCTCTATCACTGGTGTACAGGTACTCTATCACTGGTGTACAGGTCCTATATCACTGGTGTACAGGTCCTATATCACTGGTGTACAGGTACTATATGTACTATATCACTGGTGTACAGGTACTATATCACTGGTGTACAGGTAATCAATCACTGGTGTGCAGGTACTATATCACTGGTGTGCAGGTACTATGTGTACTATATCACTTGTGTACAGGTACTATATAACTGGTGTACAGGTACTCTATCACTGGTGTACAGGTCCTATATCACTGGTGTACAGGTACTCTATCACTGGTGTACAGGTACTCTATCACTGTTGTACAGGTACTATATCACTGGTGTACAGTATGTAATCTATCACAGGTGTACAGATACTATATGTGCTCTATCACTGGTGTACAGTATGTACTCTATACACTATGTACTATATCACTGGTGTGCACTATGTACTCTATACACTATGTACTATATCACTGGTGTACAGGTCCTATATCACTGGTGTACAGGTCCTATATCACTGGTGTACAGGTACTATATCACTGGTGTACAGGTCCTATATCACTGGTGTACAGGTCCTATATCACTGGTGTACAGTATGTAATCTATCACAGGTGTACAGATACTATATGTGCTCTATCACTGGTGTACAGTATGTACTCTATACACTATGTACTATATCACTGGTGTACAGGTCCTATATCACTGGTGTACAGGTACTATATCACTGGTGTACAGTATGTAATCTATCACAGGTGTACAGATACTATATGTGCTCTATCACTGGTGTACAGTATGTACTCTATACACTATGTACTATATCACTGGTGTACAGGTCCTATATCACTGGTGTACAGGTACTATATCACTGGTGTACAGGTCCTATATCACTGGTGTACAGGTCCTATATCACTGGTGTACAGGTACTATATCACTGGTGTACAGGTACTATTTCACTGGTGTACAGGTACTATATTACTGGTGTACAGGTACTATATCACTGGTGTACAGGTACTATATCACTGGTGTACAGTATATACTCTATGTACTATATCACTGGTGTACAGGTACTATATCACTGGTGTACAGGTACTATATCACTGGTGTACAGTATATACTCTATGTACTATATCACTGGTGTACAGTATATACTCTATGTACTATATCACTGGTGTACAGGCACTATATCACTGGTGTACAGGTACTATATCACTGGTGTACAGGTACTATATCACTGGTGTGCACTATGTACTCTATACACTATGTACTATATCACTGGTGTACAGTATGTAATCTATCACAGGTGTACAGATACTATATGTGCTCTATCACTGGTGTACAGTATGTACTCTATACACTATGTACTATATCACTGGTGTACAGGTCCTATATCACTGGTGTACAGGTACTATATCACTGGTGTACAGGTCCTATATCACTGGTGTACAGGTCCTATATCACTGGTGTACAGGTCCTATATCACTGGTGTACAGGTACTATTTCACTGGTGTACAGGTACTATATTACTGGTGTACAGGTACTATATCACTGGTGTACAGGTACTATATCACTGGTGTACAGTATATACTCTATGTACTATATCACTGGTGTACAGGTACTATATCACTTGTGTACAGGCACTATATCACTGGTGTACAGGTACTATATCACTGGTGTACAGTATATACTCTATGTACTATATCACTGGTGTACAGTATATACTCTATGTACTATATCACTGGTGTACAGGCACTATATCACTGGTGTACAGGTACTATATCACTGGTGTACAGGTACTATATCACTGGTGTGCACTATGTACTCTATACACTATGTACTATATCACTGGTGTACAGGTACTATATCACTGGTGTACAGGTACTATATCACTGGTGTACAGGTACTATTTCACTGGTGTACAGGTACTATATCACTGGTGTACAGGTACTATTTCACTGGTGTACAGGTACTATATCACTGGTGTACAGTATATACTCTATGTACTATATCACTGGTGTACAGGTACTCTATACACTATGTACTATATCACTGGTGTACAGTATGTACTCTATACACTATGTACTATATCACTGGTGTACAGGTACTATATCACTGGTGTACAGGTACTATATCACTGGTGTACAGGTACTATATCACTGGTGTACAGGTACTATATCACTGGTGTACAGGTACTATATCACTGGTGTACAGGTACTCTATCACTGGTGTACAGGTACTCTATCACTGGTGTACAGGTACTATATCACTGGTGTACAGTATGTACTCTATACACTATGTACTATATCACTGGTGTACAGTATGTACTCTATACACTATGTACTATATCACTGGTGTACAGGTCCTATATCACTGGTGTACAGTATATACTCTATACTCTATCACTGGTGTACGGGTACTATATCACTGGTGTACAGGTACTCTGTGTACTATATCACTGGTGTACAGGTCCTATATCACTGGTGTAGAGGTACTCTATCACTGTTGTACAGGTCCTATATCACTGGTGTACAGTATGTAATCTATCACAGGTGTACAGATACTATATGTGCTCTATCACTGGTGTACAGTATGTACTCTATACACTATGTACTATATCACTGGTGTACAGGTCCTATATCACTGGTGTACAGTATGTACTCTATACTCTATCACTGGTGTACAGGTACTCTGTGTACAATATCACTGGTGTACAGGTACTCTGTGTACTATATCACTGGTGTACAGGTACTCTGTGTACTATATCACTGGTGTACAGTATGTACTCTATACTCTATCACTGGTGTACAGGTACTCTGTGTACTATATCACTGGTGTACAGTATGTACTCTATACTCTATCACTGGTGTACAGGTACTCTGTGTACTATATCACTGGTGTACAGTATGTACTCTATACTCTATCACTGGTGTACAGGTACTCTGTGTACTATATCACTGGTGTACAGTATGTACTCTATACTCTATCACTGGTGTACAGGTACTCTGTGTACTATATCACTGGTGTACAGGTACTCTGTGTACTATATCACTGGTGTACAGTATGTACTCTATACACTATGTACTATATCACTGGTGTACAGGTCCTATATCACTGGTGTACAGTATATACTCTATGTACTACGTTCTCTATCACTAGGGCAGTGTGACAGTCCCCGCACCCGCTGGTATACTCACACACGCCCCTGCCCACACTCCCGGCTGACCCTCAGTCCCGGCTCCCGGCGCTGCCTGTCACACACTGCGCTCCAACGCTGCCGCTACATGCCGAGCCACGCCCACCGCCTGTCAGACCGGTATAACCCCGCCCATCACCATGGCAACAGAACACTAACACCGGCATGGGCTTCTGTGATTGGCTGTTCCATTACGGATATAAACCAATAAAGAAATATCAATCTGTATAGTCACGCCCTCTGTAGTGGACAGCACAAGCACCTGTACCTGAAGGGCTCCGCCCCCTACTTAGCCCACGTTGTGGTGTTTCCCTACTCGAGCTGACCAATGAAAAGGGCTGTACCATTCTGAGAGGAGGGGGATTTGTCATAAAACCTGTAGTGGCGTGACACAGTTCCATATTCTTCACTATACATCCCTAGTATGGCATGCTGGAATTTATAGTTTCATAACAGCAATAGTTTCTATACCAGTGTTTCCAAACCAGGGAGCCTCCAGCTGTTGCAAAACTACAACTCCCAGAATGCTGGGAGTTGTAGTTTTGCAACAGCTGGAGGCACCCTGGTTGGGAAACACTGGGGCAGGTGCACGGCTGATGGGGGCAGATGAGATGTCTGCAGCCCATATAGATGAACAGCGGGCGAAAGAGACATCTATGATAAAGGGGGGTCGGGTGCAGTGCGTGCTAGGAGTAGTAGTCCGACAAGCTGCAGACCACTGATCACAATGGGAACTTTATTAACTCAAAGATTTAGATGGAAGGCTATAGATTTACGTGCAATGGCTGCCATCTGGTGGCGATATGTGGTAATACAGAGATCCAACAACAACTAATGTAAATAAGAGCAGTATTATAGTAGTTATATTCTTGTATATAGGAGTAGTATTATAGTAGTTATATTCTTGTATATAGGAGGCAGTATTATAGTAGTTATATTCTTGCACATAGGAGCAGTATTATAGTAGTTATATTCTTGTATATAGGAGCAGTATTATAGTAGTTATATTCTTGTATATAGGGGCAGTATTATAGTAGTTATATTCTTGTATATAGGAGCAGTATTATAGTAGTTATATTCTTGTATATAGGAGCAGTATTATAGTAGTTATATTATTGTATATAGGAGCAGTATTATAGTAGATATATTCTTGTGTATAGGAGCAGTATTATAGTAGTTATATTCTTGTATATAGGGGCTGTATTATAGTAGTTATATTCTTGTATATAGGAGGCAGTATTATAGTAGTTATATTCTTGTATATAGGAGCAGTATTCTAGTAGTTATATTCTTGTATATAGGAGCAGTATTATAGTAGTTATATTCTTGTATATAGGAGCAGTATTATAGTAGTTATATTCTTGTATATAGGGGCTGTATTATAGTAGTTATATTCTTGTATATAGGAGGCAGTATTATAGTAGTTATATTCTTGTATATAGGAGCAGTATTCTAGTAGTTATATTCTTGTATATAGGAGCAGTATTATAGTAGTTATATTATTGTATATAGGAGCAGTATTCTAGTAGTTATATTCTTGTATATAGGAGCAGTATTATAGTAGTTATATTCTTGTATATAGGGGCAGTATTATAGTAGTTATATTCTTGTATATAGGAGAAGTATTATAGTAGTTATATTCTTGTATATAGGAAACAGTATTACAGTAGTTATATTCTTGTATACAGGAGCAGTATTATAGTAGTTATATTCTTGTATATAGGAGGCAGTATTATAGTAGTTATATTCTTGTATATAGTGAGCAGTATTATAGCAGTTATATTCTTGTATATAGGAGGCAGTATTATAGTAGTTATATTCTTGTATATAGGAGCAGTATTATAGTAGTTATATTCTTGTATATAGGAGCAGTATTATAGTAGTTATATTCTTGTATATAGGAGCAGTATTATAGTGGTTATATTCTTGTATATAGGAGCAGTATTATAGTAGTTATATTCTTGTATATAGGAGGCAGTATTATAGTAATTACATTCTTGTATATAGAAGCAGTATTATAGTAGATATATTCTTGTATATAGGAGCAGTAATATAGTAGTTATATTCTTGTATATAGGAGCAGTATTATAGTAGTTATATTCTTGTATATAGGAGCAGTATTATAGTAGTTATATTCTTGTATATAGGAGGCAGTATTATAGTGGTTATATTCTTGTATATAGGAGCAGTATTATAGTAGTTATATTCTTGTATATAGGAGCAGTATTATAGTAGATATATTCTTGTATATAGGAGGCAGTATTATAGTAGTTATATTCTTGTATATAGGAGCAGTATTATAGTAGTTATATTCTTGTATATAGGAGCAGTATTATAGTAGTTATATTCTTGTATATAGGAGCAGTATTATAGTAGTTATATTCTTGTATATAAGAGCAGTATTATAGTTGTTATATTCTTGTATATAAGAGCAGTATTATAGTAGATATATTCTTGTATATAGGAGGCAGTATTATAGTAGTTATATTCTTGTATATAGGAGCAGTATTATAGTACTTATATTCTTGTATATAGGAGCAGTATTATAGTAGTTATATTCTTGTATATAGGAGCAGTATTATAGTAGTTATATTCTTGTATATAGGAGGCAGTATTATAGTAGTTATATTCTTGTATATAAGAGCAGTATTATAGTTGTTATATTCTTGTATATAAGAGCAGTATTATAGTAGTTATATTCTTGTATATAGGAGCAGTATTATAGTAGTTATATTCTTGTATATAGGAGGCAGTATTATAGTAGTTATATTCTTGTATATAGGGACAGTATTATAGTAGTTATATTCTTGTATATAGGAGCAGTATTATAGTAGTTATATTCTTGTATATAGGAGCAGTATTATAGTAGTTATATTCTTGTATATAGGAGGCAGTATTATAGTAGTTATATTCTTGTATATAGGGGCAGTATTATAGTAGTTATATTCTTGTATATAGGAGCAGTATTATAGTAGTTATATTCTTTTACATAGTAGGCAGTATTATAGTAGTTATATTCTTGTATATAGGAGCAGATTTATAGTAGTTATATTCTTGTCTATAGGAGCAGTATTATAGTAGTTATATTCTTGTATATAGAGGCAGTATTATAGTAGTTATATTCTTTTATATATGAGCAGTATTATAGTAGTTATATTCTTGTGTATAGGAGCAGTATTATAGTAGTTATGTTCTTGTATATAGGAGACAGTATTATAGTAGTTATATTCTTGTATATAGGAGACAGTATTATAGTAGTTATATTCTTGTATATAGGGGCAGTATTATAGTAGATATATTCTTGTACATAGGGGCAGTATTATAGTAGTTATATTCTTGTATATAGGAGCAGTATTATAGTAGTTATATTCTTGTATATCAGAGCAGTATTATAGTAGTTATATTCTTGTATATAGGAGCAGTATTATAGTAGTTATATTCTTGTATATAGGAGCAGTATTATAGTAGTTATATTCTTGTATATAGGAACAGTATTCTAGTAGTTATATTCTTGTATATAGGAGCAGTATTATAGTAGGTATATTCTTGTATATAGGAGCAGTATTATAGTAGTTATATTCTTGTATATAGGGAACAGTATTATAGTAGTTATTTTCTTGTATATAGGGGCAGTATTATAGTAGTTATATTCTTGTATATAGGAGGCAGTATTATAGTAGTTATATTCTTGTATATAGGAGGCAGTATTATAGTAGTTATATTCTTGTATATAGGAGGCAGTATTATAGTAGCTATATTCTTGTATATAGGAGCAGTATTATAGTAGTTATATTCTTGTATATAGGAGCAGTATTATAGTAGTTATAGTCTTGTATATAGGAGGCAGTATTATAGTAGTTATATTCTTGTATATAGGAGGCAGTATTATCCTTGTTATATTCTTGTATATAGGAGCAGTATTATAGTAGTTATATTGTTGTATATAGGAGGCAGTATTATAGTAGTTATATTCTTGTATATAGGAGGCAGTATTATAGTAGTTATATTCTTGTACATAAGAGCAGTATTATAGTAGTTATATATTCTTGTATTCAGTATTATAGTAGTTATATTCTTGTATATAGGAGCAGTATTATAGTAGTTATTTTCTTGTATATAGGATCAGTATTATAGTAGTTATATTCTTGTATATAGGAGGCAGTATTATAGTAGTTATATTCTTGTATATAGGAGGCAGTATTATAGTAGTTATATTCTTGTACATAAGAGCAGTATTATAGTAGTTATATATTCTTGTATTCAGTATTATAGTAGTTATATTCTTGTATATAGGAGCAGTATTATAGTAGTTATATTCTTGCACATAGGGGGCAGTATTATAGTAGTTATAGTAAACATAAACTCTAGTTTCCCTACAATAACGAATGTATTCAGCCATTTCCTCTGACCTGTACCCTGTGTTTTGGTGGACATTGTTCTATCATCAGTAATAGTATTGGGCCATTATTACAACAATTTTTTGCCCCTTATATAAAAATATGAGAGTGATATAAAAATGAATGATGAGTCCATAGTTACCGGTTGTGCAGCGTACAGTCCGGGGGCCCCCCGGCATCTCCATAGATTGCCGTTACCTGTCCGGGACTGCAGAGGACGGGGAGTCACGGGACGCACGGTGCCAGCATCAGTCAGATGAAGCCTCTGTCATAGACCAGGCTGCCAGCTCAGCCCTTTGTTAAGCCGCTGCAAACTCCAGCCTGCCGAGCCAGCAGATTTCCTCCTGAATAAGTGCATTAAGTGCTGGGAGCGCGATGACATCATGCAGCCGGGAGACACCGCGAGTGCGGCCATTATCAGGACGTTAACACCTTTTCTATTGATTTTCTTTTTTTATACTCCGTCACTGAATGTCTCGTCTTCCACGGAGGCGAGAAAACGGTAAAAAAAAATAAAAAAAAGCGTCATGTCAGGAGGCGCCGGCCGCCATGTTGGACCTGATAATCCCATCATTATTGTCCTGAAAAACAATGTGGATGATGAGAGTTAAAGTTACAGTTATAGGATTATATAGTACATTGATACATTGTAACTGTCATTAATTTAAATACATCCCATTTTATGCAAATAAGTATAAGATGCTTAGAACAGGGTTTTCCAACTAGGGTGCCTCCAACTGTGGCAAAACTACAACTCCCAGCATGCCCGGACAGCCAACGGCTGTCCGGGCAAGCTGGGAATTGTAGTTTTGCAACAGCTGGAGGCACACTGGTTGGTAAGCGCTGATCTAAATTGACACCTAGAACAGCTTTTTGAGAGACTACAGGCCCCTCCCCTTACTGAGGATCCTCCCATCTGATACTCCCCCCTTTATTTAGGCTCCTCCCTATGCACCGACATCCTGCAGAGCTCGTGCTTCTGCCCAGCAGTCAGTCAGAAAAAGCAGAGCTGCAGTGGAAAGCAGGGAACAGAGGAGCTGCAAATTTCGGACTACATGAAATCATAGCCAAAATCACAAGTAGCCGACAGTACTGAACGTAAATATCTGGTTAGTATCATCCAAGACTTTAGTAGTAGCCTATAGGGTTACAATAGTGGCCCTAATAACTTGGGTGCTCTATAGTCTACCAGGTCACTTAAAGGGGTATTCCAGGAAAAAAAAACTTTATTTTTTATATCAACTGGCTCCAGAAAGTCAAACAGATTTGTAAATAATTTCCATAATTTTTTTTTAATCCTTCCAATAATTATCAGCTGCTGAAGTTGAGTTGTTCTTTTCTGTCTGGCAACAGTGCTCTCTGCTGACATCTCTGCTTGTCTTTGGAACTGCACAGAGTAGAAGAGGTTTGCTATGGGGATTTGCTTCTAAACTGGGCGGTTCCCGAGACAGGTGTCATCAGAGAGCACTTAGACAGAAAAGGACAACTCAACTTCAGCAGCTCATAAGTACTGAAAGGATTAAGATTTTTGTTTAATAGAAGTAATTTACAAATCTGTCTAACTTTCTGGAGTCAGTTGATATATATATATATATATATATATATATATATATATATATATATATATATAAGTTTTTTCCTGGATAACCTCTTTAAGAAAGTAAATGAAGAAAGCTACAATAGATATACTATATATATATATATAAATATATATATATATATATATATATATATATATATACTTGAAGAGCAGTGGGAAATGCGCTTGGCAACGAACCTGCAACCATCTTGCAGGATAGGCTCAAGAATGTTATCTTCACACAAAATCGGTGGAGTAAAGAATTACCAGAGATTTTCTTTCTGTATAAACTAGTATCAACTGAGCCGTCGGCTATGTTACCAGTGAGAGTAACATCCACAATAGGTATGGAAATAGGATCAGACACAATAGTAAAGCCCAAATTGTCCTCATTATTATTAACATAACTCAAAAAAGCTGACTGTAAATCATAATTCCACTCTCTCCGCCAGGACGTCATCAATGTAACGCCCATACCAGGCCATGTGGTGGAGAAAAGGATCCGGGGTGAAGATTCGTCTTTCTTCCCACCATGACATGTGGAGGTCGCATGAAGTCTGCTTTGAATCTTACTTGTAGGATCTCCTTCCAATACGTTGTATGTCTCGCTGTCATATATTACATTGAGAACCTTCCTATGATATAAGCTTTTGTCTAAAACAACAACCGAACTCCCTTTATCCGAGGGTCGGATGGTTATGTAAGGATTATCTTTTAATTCCCGTATAGCCCGATGTTCCATTAAATGGATATTAGAAGGGTTATGGTGTTTCATAGCATGGTCACTTTCTAACTGTGAAAGATCCTTCTCAACAAATTGCTGAAAAAGATCCATGCATGGGACTCCGGACATGATGGGGTAAAATTTCTCATTTGGGGTCCTTGAACGTCCTATTGTAGATGTGAGACAATCTTCAGGACGTCCACTCTCATATTCCAGATCTATGACTTCCATGGTTGATACTTGTTCCCAAAGATGATTGGGGATGGAAATGCTACGTCAGTAATTCCAGTCATTGGCGATGGAAATGCTACGTCAGTAATTCCAGTCCTTGGTGATGGAAATGCTACGTCTGTAATTCCAGTCCTTGGGGATGGAAATGCCACCTCTGTAATTCCAGTCCTTGGGGATGGAAATGCCACCTCTGTAATTCCAGTCCTTTGGATGGAAATGCCACCTCTGTAATTCCAGTCCTTGGGGATGGAAATGCTACGTCTGTAATTCCAGTCCTTGGGGATGGAAATGCTACGTCTGTAATTCCAGTCCTTGGGGATGGAAATGCTACGTCTGTAATTCCAGTCCTTGGGATGGAAATGCCACCTCTGTAATTCCAGTCCTTGGGGATGGAAATGCCACCTCTGTAATTCCAGTCCTTGGGGAGGGAAATGCTACGTCAGTAATTCCAGTCCTTGGGGATGGAAATGCTACGTCTGTAATTCCAGTCCTTGGGGAGGGAAATGCTACGTCAGTAATTCCAGTCCTTGGGGATGGAAATGCTACGTCAGTAATTCCAGTCCTTGGGGATGGAAATGCTACGTCTGTAATTCCAGTCCTTGGGGATGGAAATGCTACGTCTGTAATTCCAGTCCTTGGGGATGGAAATGCCACCTCTGTAATTCCAGTCCTTTGGATGGAAATGCCACCTCTGTAATTCCAGTCCTTGGGGAGGGAAATGCTACGTCTGTAATTCCAGTCCTTGGGGATGGAAATGCTACGTCTGTAATTCCAGTCCTTGGGGAGGGAAATGCTACGTCTGTAATTCCAGTCCTTGGTGATCTCTGTCAATTCCTCATGGTGATTTTCCATTGACAAGAAGAGTCTCTTTACTGTAACCAGTCTGATCGATCTGTTATATGTCCCAAAGTGTTTGGTAGAAATTGAACTGAGCTTCTGGTACAACTAAACCTTTGGGGGGAGATTTATCAAAACCTGTGCAAAGGAAAAGTTGCCCAGTTGCCCATAGCAACCAATCAGATCACTGCTTTCATTTTGCAGAGGCCTTGTTAAAAATGAAAGAAGCGATCTGATTGGTTGCTATGGGCAACTGGGCAACTTTTCCTCTGGACAGATTTTGATAAATCTCCCCCTTAGTGAGGATATTAATTTGATCTTTAGTGAGGATACATGGCGACATATTGATGTGATGTCCCAGTGCGGGATGATGCGGCCCCGTTCTGTCCTGTCAGGCAGAGTCCCTGCATGTCCCCAAGACTCCCCTGCGGCATACCCCCATTATATATAAAGGTTTGCCTCATTTTATGTACTATTGCTTTAATGTTTGTTCCACATGATTGTTACCAAGGAGGCAATAGTGACCAGGTGACCCCCCAAGTGACCTATGGGCTCCTTGCAGAGCCCCCCTATATAACCAGGGGAGGGGCTGCAATCTCTCTCTTAGCACATTGCTTCTGCTGAGGTCAAGTCCAGTCAAGTTGTTCCAGTGTCTGTGTCCAGAGCATTGGAGGCCTCAAGCCTAAAGTCCTGCAGCCACAAGTCGGTCATCAGTAAGTCAAGTCATCTTATTGTCAGTCCCCATCTCTGTCAAGTCAAGTCCATCTGTCGTCACCGTGGCCTGCACTAAAGTCAGTCTAACTACTGCAAGTCATAGCAAACCTGCGAGGTCCCCCTGTGTCACTGGTCACCTCCCTGGGATATTTGGCTGTACTGCAAAGACTATATCACCTGTCTGGCCTCAGTAAAGCTGCCGTTATCCTTAATCTGGTGTTGGTGTCTTCATTGCCCCTGCCTGACCCAGGATCAGCGGTATGACCTACGGGTGATTAAGGCTAAACCACGCCCTGGCGTCACGACAAGAAGGGGTTAATCTGCCCCTGATAGGGCATCATTCCACTCATTTTGGAAATCCTCGTCATATACCAAAGAGGGAGTTTTTCTGATTCGCAACCCTCTGGGGATCATATTACGTTCCAAATAATTTCTTAATGGGGTTGAGTCCGGACTTTTAGCTGATTATTTAGATGTTGTTCTAATTCTGCCTTCATTTGATTAATTGAGGGATCACCATCTTTTTCCACAGTACTAGTTTGACCCGAGAAAATGCCCAAAATGGTGTCTGCTCTCCCCGTTGTATAGAGAGTAGTGTTGAGCAGCATAGGCCATATTCGAATTCGCGAATATTCGCGAATATATGGACGCATATTCGTCATATATTCGCGAATATTCGCATATTCGTAATATTCTCGTCTTATTTTCGCATATGCAAAAATTCGCGTATGCGGAAATTAACATATGCGAAAATTAGCATATACGAAAATTTGCATAAGTGAAAATTCGCACACCGGTCTCACACAGTAGTATTAGAGCCTTCTTTACACCACACAAGCTGGAAACAGAGAGGGATGATCACTGGGATGTGTACTGTGGAAAAACAAACAAAAAAAAAAAAACAATATTCGTAATTACGAATATATAGTGTTATATTTGCGAATATTCGTGAATTCGCGAATATGCGATATTCGCAAATAAAATTCGCATTGCGAATATTCACGAGCAACACTAATAGAGAGGCTGGTACACAGGTGGAATTGAATTAGTATCTATATCTCTATGGTCTAATCTATTGATGTATGTGAGTCCGCAGTAAAAGGATACACACAAAGCAACTTGTATATATGATGTATAATCAGATGTATCAGCGGCAAAAAGGATAAATACAAAAAGGAATGAAAGATACAGCTCACCAAATCTCCAATGCAAGTATCCAGCGGTCTGAGCTTCAGGTGCACGGGAAGGCACTTGGCTGTATACAGTGAGGGCGTAAGCTGAAGAGCAGCGGGAAATCCCAAAACGATCAGTCCAGCACTCCGGAGTAAAGTATAAAAATCACTTCTTTATTGTAATCCAGAAAGATAAAATCCTGTCCTCATATCACAACCTCTTATCCTGACCTCGTATCCCGTCCTCATATCCTGACCTCATATCCCATCCTCATATCCTGACCTCATATCCTGACCTCATATCCTGACCTCATATCCTGACCTCTTATCCCAACCTCATATCCTGACCTCGTATCCCGTCCCATATCCTGTCCTCATATCCTGACCTCATATCCCATCCTCATATCCCATCCTCATATCCTGACCTCATATCCTGACCTCATATCCCTGTCCTCATATCCTGACCTCATATCCTGTCCTCATATCCCGTCCTCATATCCTGACCTCATATCCCGTTCCATATCCTGTCCTCATATCCTGACCTCATATCCCATCCTCATATCCTGACCTCATATCCTGACCTCATATCCCTGTCCTCATATCCCGACCTCATATCCCTGTCCTCATATCCTGACCTCATATCCCGTCCTCATATCCCGACCTCGTATCCCATCCCATATCCTGACCTCATATCCCATCCTCATATCATGACCTCATATCCCGACCTCATATCCCATCCTCATATCCGACCTCATATCCCGACCTCGTATCCCGTCCGATATACTGTCCTCAGGTGGGGCTGAGTTGTGGTGAAGATATTGTAAACTGAAAATAAAAGGGGTGTGGCTTAAAGGGTGGGCGTGTCTTTGCAAGATGGGGTATGGCATGCTGGGAGGGTGTGGCCGGACTGACACATTCACCAGGAGACGCAGAGCGGAGCTTGTGGAATAAGGTACTGGAAGTTCCATGTACTTGTATGGGACTTGAAACAAAAACCCATCCTTCACATATGGGGGATAATTTAACTATTATATATTTTTATTTTACATATCCCCACACCTCTTGTTTGAATAGTTATTGTGTAATATTATGTCTGATACTTGTCTTTGTTTGTACCCCATAATTGTAAGCGCTGCGGAATCTGTAGGCGCCATATAAATAAAGTTATTATTATTATTAAGTAACATGTGACCAAGTATTAGCGAAATATCTCCAGCCATACGGAAGTTATGCTGGAACATACATTTCCCATCCTCACAAATGTGGGTGAGTAAGGGTTAAATTACCTATCCTATGTTTGTTGTTGACATATAAGTAACATGTGACCAAGTTTCATGTTAAAGGGGTATTCCAGGAAAAAACTTTTTTTTATATATCAACTGGTTCCAGAAAGTTAAACAGATTTGTAAATTACTTCTATTAATAAATCTTAACCCTTTCAGTACTAATGAGCTTCTGAAGTTAAGGTTGTTCTTTTCTGTGTAAGTGCTCTCTGATGACACCTGTCTCGGGAACCGCCCAGTTTAGAAGCAAATCCCCATAGCAAATCTCTTCTAAACTGGGCGGTTCCCGAGACACGCGTCATCAGAGATTACTTAGACAGAAAAGAACAACCTAAACTTCAGAAGCTCATAAGTACTGAAAGGATTAAGATTTTTTAATAGAAGTAATTTACAAATCTGTTTAACTTTCTGGAGCCAGTTGATATATAAAAAAAGTTTTTCCTGGATAACCCCTTTAATATCTTTAGCCATTTAGACGTGATGCTGGAACATACATACACACACACACACACACACACACACACACACACACACACATACATACATACATATACACACACATACATACATACACACATACATACACATCTACACATACATACACACACATACATACACACATACATATATACACACACACATCCACACACACATACACATACATACATACACACATATATACATATACACACACATACATACATACACACACACATACACACACATATATACACACATACATACACACATACATACACACATATATTCATACATACACACATACATACACACATATATACATACACACACATACATGCACACACACACATATACATACACACATACATATATACACACACACATACACACATACATACACACATATACACAGACACACACATACATACATACACACACATATACACACACATACACATACATACACACATACATACACACACATATACATACACACACATACATACACACATACATACAAACATACATACACTCATACATACATACATATACATACACACACATACACACACACATACACACATTCATACATACACATACATTCATACATACACATACATACACACATACATACACACACATACACACACTCATACATACACATACATTCATACATACACATACACACATACATACACACACACACACATACACACATACATACACACATACACATACATGCATACATACAGACACACATACATACATACACAGATACACACATACATACATACATACACACATACATATTACATACACACACATACACACATACACACACATACACACATACATATTACATACACACACACATACACACATACATACACATGCATTTATATAAATACATTTACACACATATATATGTTATTCCATAAAAAGTTCCTTCAGTGGTGTAATTTCAACAAATTCCCACAAGATGGCAGCAAAGAGAGAGAAAGAATCATCCATTACTGTGCCTTACCCCACATGATCAGATCAGATCAGGTGGGAACTGTCAGAATCTAAAACTTTTGTTGTTCATCTTGGCAAAACATCCTTTCTAATAGACTTCATAAAAACACGATATCTCATTTTTATAGAAATCATGGCTTATAAAAAAAAGACCATCCAGGGCATAATCCTGTCCGGCTGCAGCATCATCTCTGTCCCAGCTGAAGCAAAGGCTGGAACAAAGTCCAGGAAGTGAGGACGGGACTGGCACTCCTCTGTGCTCACTCCTGTCCTGTCAAACTGCAGCATGAAAACAGAGAATAAGGGGTTACAGGGCAACCTGCAGTGATTGGATGAAGAGACCCAGCACAGCACAGAAGTGAATGCATGGTGAGGGCGGGCTCAGTGCTTGCCTCAGACACGCCCCTTCCTGAGCAGTGCATGTCAGAATGAGTGAGCAACAGAACAGAGGGATTTTTGAGCCAAATACAGAAGTCAGACACATAAAGAAGACATAAAGAATCTGCATGACCTAGTGTGTAACATATATATATATATATATATATTTCTGTGTAAGACAGGAGTCTTAGGCTGGGTTCAGACTACGGAATTTCCGCCTGCAATTTCGCTTTGAAATTGCAGGAGGAAATTCCGCTTGCTAAAATGTATAGTGAAGTTGCTCTTTCTTCAGGCGGAAATCCGCGCGGAACACATTGCAGTCTATTGGAGACTGCAGTGTCCGCGCGGTCCTAGCGCCGACTGATTCAGTCAGCGCTGGCCGCACTCGGAATCTCCGGGCGGAAATTTTCTGCCCGGATATTCCGTAGTCTGAATCTAGCCTTAGGCTGGGTTCACACTATGAAATCTCTTGCCAGAAATATTCCGGATGGGAGATTCCAGCCGTTGTGACATATAAGGAATCTATGACATGACTGCCGATGGAGATAGGTACTCATGACCTCCTGAAGGCTCCCAGACACAATGTAAAAAAAAAATGTAAACAAAAATACATTTTCTATTTACATTCCCTTTTATTTTTTTACATCAAACATGAAAAAATTATAAATAATACACATATATAGTATGGCCATGTCTCTAATAAGCCGAACAATAAAACTATTTTATTATTTATATCACATGTTGAATGCTGTACAAAAAAAAGAGGGAAAAAAAGAGGAAAAAAAAGATGTATTTTGTCAATCTGCCTTCTAAAAAACTGAAAAGAAAACCATCTAAAAGCCATAAGTATTTCAATAAAATTTTTCCTAAATAAAAAAAAAAAAACTAGCCCTAAGGGTCCGTTCACACGAGTATATTTTCGCAGCGTATTTTGCTGCGGATCCGCTGGTGAAGGCCCCGCTCTATGCTGTCTTTACATGTGCCTGCTCATAGCGGCCATACGCCGCGCCGCCACCCTGCAGCGATGTGCGCCGTGTACTCGCACATCGCGGCCACTCTCGCTAATCTGAGCTAGGCAGAGAGCTCCCGCGATGTGAGAGTATACTGCGACTCGCACATCACAGTGTGTCTGCTCGTAGCGGCGTATGGCCGCTAGGAGCAGGCCCATGTAAAGACAGCATAGAGCGGGGCCTTCACCAGCGGATCTGCAGAATAAAATACTTCGTAAATCGGCTCGTGTGAACGTACCCTAACACGGTGAAACTAGCCCTAACACATCAGATAAAAAAGCAAAAATATACGGGTTTTGAAATGCGGAGACACCAATATTTCTTTTTTTTAACCCTTTAAAGGAGATCTTCAGCGGTATATAACTTAAAAGTGTTTGATCACAGGGGGTCCAACCACTTGGCCCCCCCCCCCGTGATCTCCTGTATGGGGCCCCAGGTCTGCCGTGGCTCTCCCATACAGGTGTGTTGTAAGCCGTGGCCGAAACGCCCCCTCCATGTATCTCTATGGGAGAGGTGGAGAAGCAGCGCTCGTACACCCCCGCCTCTCCCATAGAGCTGTATGGAGGGGGCATCATCGACAGCAGTGAGGTCAATGACACGAGCACTAGCCACGCAGAGACACGCAATGCCGGGTCCCCATATGGGCGATCGTGGGGCGTCCTAGCGGTTGGACCCTCTGAAATCAAACACTTATCCCCTATCCTGTGGATAGAGAGAAGTTATATAGATCTGCCTTTTTAAACCACATCACTCATTTTACCACAAAATCTACGGTAAGGCCAATAAAAAATTATTTGTGGGGTATAAGAAACAATCTGATTGGTTCCTATGGGCTACTCAGCAACATTTCCTCTGGACAGGTTTTGATAAATCTTACCCAGAATCTTTATTCTACAGGTCCATACGATTATAACAATACCCAATTTATATAGGTTTTATTTTTTTTTATTACCTAAATGCTAAAAATCATCCTCTTCTGATCACTGTAATTATTTTATTTTTCCATATACGGGAACATATGAGGGTGATTTTTTGCGCTGCATTCTGTAGTTCTTATCAGGATTTATGGTAAGCCACGGTGATTGGCGGGACCATGGGGTGTAGCGGTGTAAGTGGATGTGGCAGATGGTATTAACCCCAGGGGCAAGGTGTTATTAATGTTTATTAATGTTCGTGATGCCAGAGTGGTTTTGGGGTATCGGGAATTATCTTCACAGCTAGGCCAGAATCCCAGAGAGGTGGCCAGGAACCCAGAAGGACCTCGCAGCTTGCTGGGACCAATTATACTTGTGATAGACTTGAGATAATTGACTTTAGGACAGCAGACATAGACTTCACTTACTGGAAGTGACTGTAGATTTGAGGCCTTCCAGGTAGCTGGACACTAGCACTGAGACATCTGGTCTTGAATGTTCCTCAGCAAAATCATAAGAGCGAATGGTAATGGCCGCCCCCTTATCTAGAGGGGGCGGAGCCAAAGCCCATAGATCAAGCTGCGGGTCATGTTTTAAGCTGGTGCCCTCTGAGTAACATGTGATAACATAACATAACATGTGACATTTCACAGGTACTTTGGACATTTACTGGAGTCCTCCAAAGGACCTTTATACTGACTATACATTAATATACTGACTATCCATAAAATAGAATAGATAACATTACAGTAGCGGCAGGGGAGACACTGCAGGAGAGCCCCCAGGTCACTAAGAGACTCAACCTGACAGGGCTTAAGTGTAGTGCAGGACCATGTCCTGTACTGGGACATCACACATTTTTGTTTTGATGGGACTTTCTGAAGTGACCAAAAGTCAGCAATTCCGGACTTTGTATTTTTTAATGTTTACGCCATTGACTGTGTGCTTTCATTAACGTTACATTTTAATAGTTCGGACATTTTCGCACGCGGCAATACCACATATGTTTATTTAAATTACTTTAAAAAATAGGAAAAGTAAACTCCCCCTGCCCTAACCAGAGGTACCAGCTGGTAGTGTGGGGGACGCTGATCAATTTGCTGCCTACCATGACCGGATTCGCCACGCCGTTCCCCTGTTATCTTCATTCTTCTGGATATGCAAATGAGCTGCTAACTGGCACAGGCGGGGTTACAAGGTTCCTTCTGGCACTCTGACCGCAGCACCGCCCGGCTTATGAATATTCATCCCCTCCCTCCTCAGTGGAGTCCAGTACAGAGCGGGGAGGAACAGTCGGAGTGGTGTCTGTGAAGTGAAGAAAGGGGCCGGCCTCTAATGACGGGAACAGGCGGCGCTGGCAGTTCATATGGATGCTGGCGTGCATACGGAGTGCGCCTTCCCGGTCACTGGATTTACTCTGCCACTGCAGGGTTTTTATTCCCTAACCACTTACTATGGTCTTTGTAAGTATGCGATAATGATGTTTGATTGTTTATCTGCGTATACTATTATAATTTATGGTTACTTAGTATGGGTCTATTATTTACTTTGCAGAGCGTCATCCCGCATGCGGTATACACTGTTTAGGACTGTGAGTATAGCTTTTCATTCCTCTCCTTTAAGAAAAGCTTCAGAGGGGTAAGTCTGGTGATTTTGCTAGCATGGTATTTTCTGTTACTACCATATTTATCTGTTTCCCCCTCCAGTGATGGTGGGTCGTCTGATCAGGAAGATCTTGATGGACAAGCCGAATATCATCCTGATAGCTCCCTACTGGCCGAGGAGAGGCTGGTTTCCCCTACTTCTTCAAATGTCGAGGGGCAAGTCTCTAAAGTTTCCTCCCCACAGAGACCTCCTGATCCAGAAAGGCTTTCTCCATCCACAGCCAGAGAGATTGCACTTGGCTGCATCGAGTTTGAGAGATCTAAATTCCGGATGACGGGTCTGTCGGATGAGGTCATATCCCCTCTTCTAGCAGCAAGGAGAAGATCCACCAATGCTCTGTACTCCAAGCTTTGGAGAAAATTCACATCTTGGAGACAGGAGAAGGGTCTAGATGAGGTGTCCCTGCCAGGTATCTTGGAGTTCCTGCAGGACGGCTTTAACAAAGGTTTTAGACCCAACACGTTAAGAGTGCATATGACTGCAATCAACTCTTTCACGGATGGAAGATTTGCTGGTCATCCGGTGAACGCCAGATTTTTCAAGGCTTTGAAACAACCAGTAATCCATCCTCCAGTTTCTGCATGGGATCTCACACTCGTCTTAAAGGCTTTGACAATGCCTCACTTTGAGCCTCTAAAAGAATTGGATCTGAAGTGACTGTCATACAAGGTATCCTTCTTGGTCGCCATAATGTCAGGGAAGAGACTGGGAGAGATTCAAGCTCTTTCATCAAGGGATTTCTTCCTGAGGTTTGTACCAGAAGGAGTCTTGCTGCGGACGGTGCCATCGTTTAGGCCAAAAGTGTCTTCAGAGACGAATGTCAACAAGGAGATTCTCCTGCCTAAATTCCTGCCGGAGCCAGGGAATGGAGAGGAGAGGCTCTACCAACGAGTGGATGTCTTGTCAGCGCTGACCTATTATCTAGACAGGACAAAGGAGTTCCGTGTGGATGAGAACCTGTTCGTCCAATTTGCTGGAGCCAGAAGAGGAAAGAAAGTTGCTAAGGATACTCTGAAATCCACAATCCTAGAGGCTACAAGAAGGCAGAAGTTGAGCCTCCAGTCTGTATCAAAGCTCATTAAACTCGTGCTACGGCTACATCTTGGGCGTAGAGAGTGCAAGTCTCAATCCAGGAGATCTGTAATGCGGCTTTGTGGTCAACAAGTTCGACCTTCGTGAGGAACTACAAGCTAGACATCAAGGGCGCACATCCAGCCTTCAGCACGGGGGTGCTTAAAGGAGTACTTTTTTCCTTTTATCCCTTCCAGGCTGCAAAATAAAATAAAACACACTTTCTCTTACCTGCCAACGAGCCCCCGGAGCTCCAGTACAGGTGTTCGGTCCCCGGGCTGTATTCTTCTTACTTCCTGTTAGCCCGGTACGTCACACAGAGCTCAGCCTATCACCGGCCGAGGCGGGACATCGCTACGTCTGGTGATAGGCTGAAGCTCCGTGTGACGTGCCGGGCTAACAGGAAGTAAGAAGAATACAGCCCGGGGACCGAACACCTGTACCGGAGCTCCGGGGGCTCGTTGGCAGGTAAGAGAAAGTGTGTTTTCTATTATTTTTCAGCCCGGACGGGATAAAAGGAAAAAAGTGCGCACTGGAGTACTCCTTTAATGCTGCATTTAATTAAGTATCTCCCCCCCCACCCTTTGTTTGCTATTCAGCTCCCTTCTGTGCTGCCGGAAGACGATATGGAAAGTGAAAATTTAAACTTACGTAATTTTGCTTTCCTTGAGTCTGAAAGCAGACCATACAAACCCTTCCTATTAAATATCATTTTTTATTCATTAACACATAGTGTATGGGGTTCTGATGGATATATGTAACCAGGCATGGCCTGGAATTGGTTAACTCTTCATTGTTCTTTTAGGTGGGCGGTCCTAGGATGAACTGGATGAAGCTATTAACCCTTCTGTGCTGCCATTTAGAATCAAGGAAAGCAACATTACGTAAGTATAAATTTTCACTATAATACTGCCCCATATATGCAAGAACATAACTACTATAATACTGCCTCCTATGTACAAGAATATAACTACTATAATACTGTCCCCTATATGCAAGAATATAACTACTATAATATTGCTCCTATGTAAAAGAATATAACTACTATAATACTGCTCCTGTAACCAAGAATATAACTACTATAATACTGCTCCTATATACAAGAATATAACTACTATAATACTGCTCCTATATACAAGAATATAACTACTATAATACTGCTCCTATATACAAGAATATAACTACTATAATACTGCTCCTATATAAAAGAATAAAACTACTATAATACTGCTCCTATATACAAGAATATACTATAATACTGCTCCTATACACAAGACTATAACTACTATAATACCGTCTCCTATATACAAGAATATAACTACTATAATACTGCTCCTATATACAAGAATATAACTACTATAATACTGCCCCTTTATACAAGAATATAACTACTATAATACTGCTCCTATGTACAAGAATATAACTACTATAATACTGTCTCCTATATACAAGAATATAACTACTATAATACTGTCCCCTATATGCAAGAATATAACTACTATAATACTGCTCCTATATACAATAATATAACTACTATAATACTGCCTTCTATATACAAGAATATAACTACTATAATACTGCTCCTATATACAAGAATATAACTTCTATAATACTGCCTCCTATATACAAGAATATAACTACTATAATACTGCTCCTATGTACAAGAATATAACTACTATAATACTGTCCCCTATATACAAGAATATAACTACTATAATACTGCTCCTGTATACAAGAATATAACTACTATAATACTGCCTCCTATATACAAGAATATAACTACTATAATACTGTCCCCTATATGCAAGAATATAACTACTATAATACTGCTCCTATGTACAAGAATATAACTACTATAATACTGCTCCTGTAACCAAGAATATAACTACTATAATACTGCTCCTATATACAAGAATATACAAGAATATACCTACTATAATACTGACTTCTATGTACAAGAATATAATTACTATAATACTGCCTCCTATATATAAGAATATAACTAGTATAATACTGATCCTATATACAAGAATATAACTACTATAATACTGCTCTTTAAGGGAAGAATATAAATACTATAATACTGCTCCTATATACAAGAATATAACTACTATAATACTGTCTCCTATATACAAGAATATAACTGCTATAATACTGTTCCTATATACAAGAATATAACTACTATAATACTGCCCCTATATACAAGAATATAACTACTATAATACTGCTCCTATATACAATAATATAACTACTATAATACTGCCTTCTATATACAAGAATATAACTACTATAATACTGTCTCCTATATACAAGAATATAACTACTATAATACTGTCCCCTATATGCAAGAATATAACTACTATAATACTGCTCCTATATACAAGAATATAACTTCTATAATACTGCCTCCTATATACAAGAATATAACTACTATAATACTGCTCCTGTAACTAAGAATATAACTACTATAATACTGCTCCTATATACAAGAATATAACTACTATAATACTGCTCCTATATACAAGAGTATACTATAATACTGCTCCTATATACAAGTATATAACTACTATAATACTGTCTCCTATATACAAGAATATAACTACTATAATACTGCTCCTATATACAAGAATATAACTACTATAATACTGCCCCTATATACAAGAATATAACTACTATAATACTGCTCCTATGTACAAGAATATAACTACTATAATACTGTCCCCTATATACAAGAATATAACTACTATAATACTGCTCCTGTATACAAGAATATAACTACTATAATACTGCCTCCTATATACAAGAATATAACTACTATAATACTGTCCCCTATATGCAAGAATATAACTACTATAATATTGCTCCTATGTACAAGAATATAACTACTATAATACTGCTCCTGAAACCAAGAATATAACTACTATAATACTGCTCCTATATACAAGAATATACCTACTATAATACTGACTTCTATGTACAAGAATATAATTACTATAATACTGCCTCCTATATATAAGAATATAACTACTATAATACTGATCCTATATACAAGAATATAACTACTATAATACTGTTCCTATATACAAGAATATAACTACTATAATACTGCTCCTATATACAAGAATATAACTACTATAATACTACCTCCTATATACAAGAATATAACTACTATAATACTGCTCCTATATACAAGAATATAACTACTATAATACTGCTCCTATATACAAGAATATAACTACTATAATACTGCTCCTATATACAAGAATATAACTACTATAATACTGCCTCCTATATACAAGAATATAACTACTATAATACTGCTCCTATATACAAGAATATAACTACTATAATACTGCCTCCTATACACAAGAATATAACCAGGGGTGGATTGACCGGCCAGTCCATTCGGATGTTGTCCAAAGGCCCAGCCGGGAAAAGGGCCCGCTGTCCGCCTGTCATATAACAGCTAAAAAAAAATGTATATGTTAAATAGCCGGGCCCGGCACAGGGAAAGGGCCCTACACAGCCGCTAGGTCTGTGCTTGTCCTCAGTGTACAGAGCCCTGCTTGTCCTCAGTGTACAGAGCCCTGCTTGTCCTCGCTGTACAGAGCCCTGCTTGTCCTCGCTGTACAGAGCCCTGCTTGTCCTCGGTATACAGAGCCCCACTTGTTTCAGTGTACAGAGCCCTGCTTGTCCTCAATGTACGGAGCTCTGCTTGTCCTCAGTGTACGGAGCTCTGCTTGTCCTGGGTGTACAGGGCCCTGCTTGTCCTCAGTGTACAGAGCCCTACTTGTCCTCGGTGTGCAGAGCCCTGCTTGTCCTCGGTGTAGGTCATGTGAACTTCACATCTAAGTGCGGCAGCGCCGGAGTTCACTGCTGCCACCGAAATCCAGTGTGTCCGCCCTGCTTGTCCTCAGTGTATGGAGCCCCGCTTGTCTTCGGTGTACGGAGCCCTGATTGTCCTCAGTGTACAGAGCCCCACTTGTCCTCGGTGTACGGAGCCCCGCTTGTCCTCGGTGTACGGAGCCCCGCTTGTCCTCGGTGTACGGAGCCCTGCTTGTCCTCGGTGTACAGGGCCCTGCTTGTCCTCAGTGTAGAGAGCCCTGCTTGTCCTCAGTGTACAGAGCCCCGCTTGTCCTCGGTGTACGGAGCCCCGCTTGTCCTGGGTGTACAGGGCCCTGCTTGTCCTCGGTGTACAGGGCCCTGCTTGTCCTCAGTGTACAGAGCCCGGCTTGTCCTCGGTGTACAGAGCCCTGCTTGTCCTCGGTGTACAGAGCCCTGCTTGTTTCAGTATACAGAGCCCTGCTTGTCCCCAATGTACGGAGCTCTGCTTGTCCTCAGTGTACGGAGCTCTGCTTGTCCTGGGTGTACAGGGCCCTGCTTGTCCTCAGTGTACAGAGCCCTGCTTGTCCTCGGTGTAGGTCATGTGAACTTCACATCTAAGTGCGGCAGCGCCGGAGTTCACTGCTGCCACCGAAATCCAGTGTGTCCGCCCTGCTTGTGCTCAGTGTTTGGAGCCCCGCTTGTCTTCGGTGTACGGAGCCCTGTTTGTCCTCAGTGTTTGGAGCCCCACTTGTCCTCGGTGTACGGAGCCCCGCTTGTCCTCGGTGTACGGAGCCCCGCTTGTCCTCGGTGTACGGAGCCCTGCTTGTCCTCGGTGTACAGGGCCCTGCTTGTCCTCAGTGTAGAGAGCCCTGCTTGTCCTCAGTGTACAGAGCCCCGCTTGTCCTCGGTGTACGGAGCCCCGCTTGTCCTCGGTGTACAGAGCCCCGCTTGTCCTCAGTGTGCTGAGCCCTGCTTGTCATGGGTATACAGTGCCCTGCTTGTACTCCATGTACGGAGCCCCGCTTTTCCTCGGTGTACGGACCCCGCTTGTCCTCTGGGTGCGGACCCCGCTTGTCCTCGGTGTACGGAGGCCCGCTTGTCCTCGGTGTACGGAGCCCCGCTTGTCCTCGGTGTACGGAGCCCTGCTTATCCTCAGTGTAGGGAGCCCTGCTTGTCCTGGGTGTACAGGGCCCTGCTTGTCCTCGGTGTACAGGGCCCTGCTTGTCCTCAGTGTACAGAGCCTGGCTTGTCCTCGGTGTACAGAGCCCCGCTTGTCCTCGGTGTAGGTCATGTGAACGCGCGGTAGCGCCAGAGTTCACTGCTTCTGCTGAAGACCAGTGTGCCAACCCTGCTTGTCCTCAGTGTACGGAGCCCTGCTTGTCCTCAGTGTACAGAGCCCTGCTTGTCCTCGGTGTACAGAGCCCTGCTTGTCCTCCGTGTACAGAGCCCTGCTTGTCCTCGGTGTACAGAGCCCTGCTTGTCCTCTGAGTACAGAGCCCTGCTTGTCCTCAGTGTACAGAGCCCTGCTTGTCCTCGGTGTGCAGAGCCCTGCTTGTCCTCGGTGTAGGTCATGTGAACTTCACATCTAAGTGCGGCAGCGCCAGAGTTCACTGCTGCCACCAAAATCCAGTGTGTCCGCCCTGCTTGTCCTCAGTGTATGGAGCCCCGCTTGTCTTTGGTGTACGGAGCCCTGATTGTCCTCAGTGTACAGAGCCCCGCTTGTCCTCGGTGTACGGAGCCCCGCTTGTCCTCGGTGTATGGAGCCCCGCTTGTCCTCGGTGTACGGAGCCCCGCTTGTCCTCGGTGTACGGAGCCCTGCTTATCCTCAGTGTATGGAGCCCTGCTTTTCCTGGGTGTACAGGGCCCTGCTTGTCCTCGGTGTACAGTTCCCTGCTTGTCCTCAGTGTACAGAGCCCGGCTTGTCCTCGGTGTACAGAGCCCTGCTTGTCCTCAGTGTACAGAGCCCTGCTTGTTCTCAGTGTACAGAGCCCTGCTTGTAATCAGTGTACAGAGCCTTGCTTGTCCTCAGTGTACAAAGCCCTGCTTGTCCTCAGTGTACGGAGCCCTGGTTGTCCTCAGTGTACGGAGCCCTTCTTGTCCTCGGTGTACAGAGCCCTGCTTGTCCTTGGTGTATGAAGCCCTTTTTGTCCACAGTGCACAGAGCCCTGCTTGTCCTCAGTGCACAGAGCCCTGCTTGTCCTCAGTGTACAGAGCCCCGATTGTCCTTGGTGTACAGAGCCCCGCTTGTCCTCGGTGTACGGAGCCCCGCTTGTCCTCGGTGTACGGAGCCCCACTTGTTCTCGTTGTAAGGACTCATGCTTGTCCTCAGTGTACAGTGCCCCGCTTGTCCTCAGTTTGCTGAGCCCTGCTTGTCCTGGGTATACAAGGCCCTGCTTGTCCTCCATGTACGGAGCCCCACTTTTCCTCGGTGTACGGAGCCCCGCTTTTCCTCGGTGTACGGAACCCGCTTGTCCTCTGGGTGCGGACCCCGCTTGTCCTCCGTGTACGGAGCCCCGCTTGTCCTCGGTGTACAGAGCCCTGCTTGTTCTCAGTGTACAGAGCCCTGCTTGTCCTCGGTGTACAGAGCCCTGCTTGTTCTCAGTGTACAGAGCCCTGCTTGTCCTCAGTGTACAGAGCCCTGCTTGTCCTCAGTGTACAGAGCCCTGCTTGTCCTCGGTGTACAGAGCCCTGCTTGTCCTCGGTGTACAGAGCCCTGCTTGTCCTTAGTGCACAGAGCCCTGTTTGTCCTCAGTGTACAGAGCCCTGCTTGTTCTCAGTGTACAGAGCCCTGCTTGTCTTGAGTGTACAGAGCCCTGCTTGCAATCAGTGTACAGAGCCTTGCTTGTCCTCAGTGTACAGAGCCCTGCTTGTACTCAGTGTACGGAGCCCTGGTTGTCCTCGGTGTATGGAGCCCTGCTTGTCCTCGGTGTACAGAGCCCTGCTTGTCCTTGGTGTATGAAGCCCTGTTTGTCCTCAGTGCACAGAGCCCTGCTTGTCCTCAGTGCACAGAGCCCTGCTTGTCCTCAGTGTACAGAGCCCTGCTTATCCTCGGTGTACAGAGCCCTGCTTGTCCTCGGTGTACAGAGTCCTGCTTGTCCTCGGTGTACAGAGCCCTGCTTGTCACCGGTGTACAGAGCCCTGCTGGTCCTCGGTGTACAGAGCCCTGCTTATTCTCAGTGTACAGAGCCCTGCCAAAGAAGTGCCCTGATCTCTCTGCTGGCTTTCTCAGTGGGCATCTGCATGGACCCAAAAACAGGCTGGCCTGGCCAGGTGGGTGGGTGGCTCATTAATTGTATAGTTGTATGTATCTTCTACCTGCCTTTCACCTGCCTTTCAGACTGTCTGCCTCACTGTGTACTGCTGGGAAGCCTACTCCATCTTCTACTATAATACTGCTCCCTATGTACAAGAATATAACTACTATAATGCCTCCTATATACAAGAATATAACTACTATAATACTGCACCTATATACAAGAATATAACTACTATAATACTGCTCCTATATACAAGAATATAACTACTATAATACTGCTCCTATAATATAGGAGCAGTATTATAGTAGTTATATTCTTGTATATAGGAGCAGTATTATAGTAGTTATATTCTTGTATATAGGAGCAGTATTATCGTAGTTATATTCTTGTATAAAGGACCTATATACAAGAATATAACTACTATAATACTGCTCCTATATACAAGAATATAACTACTATAATACTGCTCCTATATACAAGAATATAACTACTATAATACTACCTCCTATATACAAGAATATAACTACAATAATACTGCTCCTATATACAAGAATATAACTACTATAATACTGCTCCTATATACAAGAATATAACTACTATAATACTGCTCCTATATACAGGAATATAACTACTATAATACTGCTCCTATATACAAGAATATAACTACTATAATACTGCTCCTATATACAAGAATATAACTACTATAATACTGCTCCTATATACAAGAATATAAGTACTATAATACTGTCTCCTATGTACAAGAATATAACTACTATAATACTGCTCCCTATATACAAGAATATAACTACTATAATACTGCTCCTATATACAAGAATATAACTGCTATAATACTGCTCCTATATACAAGAATATAACTATTATAATGTATGATGACAGGCAGAATATTAGATACTTTTGGATACACTGTGTACCGTCATCTATATTCCTGGGTCTCTTGCATCCTGTAATAATTTCGGCTGAGATGAAATGAGATCTTGGTATCTGTAAAAGACATAAATAAGTCTGACCTCCTGTAGTCACTTTCTTAGTCAACCATAAATATCACTTTTTTCTGGAGTCTCTTCTAGCGGCTAAAATAAGCTCATTGGGAATAGTCCTGGTGCCTGCAAAACCCATCTATTTGTGGATGGAGGCGGCCTGGGGGGGGGGGGGACACGAGTCAGAGGACGAGAAGGAGCGACTGAGTACAGACACGAGAGAGCGAGGGGATACAGGGAATAATATACAGTGAGTAGAGGAAGAGAATGGCGTAGGAGGCGGAGCATCACAAGGCGATCACTGGAGACTTTTCTGTAGTTCTTATACATTACCACAAAACAGCAACTTCTCCTGGATGATGATGATGACGATGACTACAGGTGGCACCATGTGCAGATCACTCCTGCTTCTCTCCGTCCTGTGTCTTCCCGGTGTCTTCATGGAGCAGAGTCGTCTTCTAGAACAGAGGAAGCCTTTCTTTGAACGTTTCAGACGACTGGAGGAACAGGTGAGGTGGGACGGTAGATATGGTCCCTGCATGTATTGAGTGTGCACACAAGTGTATATTATGTCCATGTATGTAGTGAGTGTGCACACAAGTGTATATTATGTCCATGTATGTAGTGAGTGTGCACACAAGTGTATATTATGTCCATGTATGTAGTGAGTGTGCACACGAGTGTGTATATTATGTCCATGTATGTAGTGAGTGTGTATATTATGTCCATGTATATAGTGAGTGTGCACACGAGTGTGTATATTATGTCCATGTATGTAGTGAGTGTGCTCACAAGTGTGTATATTATGTCCATGTATATAGTGAGTGTGTATACGAGTGTGTATATTATGTCCATGTATATAGTGAGTGTGTATACGAGTGTGTATATTATGTCCATGTATGTAGTGAGTGTGCACACGAGTGTGTATATTATGTCCATGTATATAGTGAGTGTGTATACGAGTGTGTATATTATGTCCATGTATGTAGTGAGTGTGTATATTATGTCCATGTATATAGTGAGTGTGTATACGAGTGTGTATATTATGTCCATGTATGTAGTGAGTGTGCACACGAGTGTGTATATTATGTCCATGTATGTAGTGAGTGTGTATACGAGTGTGTATATTATGTCCATGTATATAGTGAGTGTGTATACGAGTGTGTATATTATGTCCATGTATGTAGTGAGTGTGCACACGAGTGTGTATATTATGTCCATGTATGTAGTGAGTGTGTATACAAGTGTGTATATTATGTCCATGTATATAGTGAGTGTGTATATGAGTGTGTATATTATGTCTATGTATGTAGTGAGTGTGCACACGAGTGTGTATATTGTATCCATGTATGTAGTGAGTGTGTATACGAGTGTGTATATTATGTCCATGTATGTAGTGAGTGTGCACACAAGTGTGTATATTGTGTCCATGTATGTAGTGAGTGTGTATACGAGTGTGTATATTATGTCCATGTATGTAGTGAGTGTGTATACGAGTGTGTATATTATGTCCATGTATGTAGTGAGTGTGCACACGAGTGTGTATATTATGTCCATGTATATAGTGAGTGTGCACACGAGTGTGTATATTATATCCATTTATGTAGTAAGTGTGTATACGAGTGTGTATATTATGTCCATGTATGTAGTGAGTGTGTATACGAGTGTGTATATTATGTCCATGTATGTAGTGAGTGTGTATACGAGTGTGTATATTATGTCCATGTATGTAGTGAGTGTGTATACGAGTGTGTATATTATGTCCATGTATGTAGTGAGTGTGTATACGAGTGTGTATATTATGTCCATGTATGTAGTGAGTGTGTATACGAGTGTGTATATTATGTCCATGTATGTAGTGAGTGCTAAGGAGGTGGATATCCCTATAACTATCAATGGGATGGCTGCATTTCCCTGCACCTCTCTCAAATTGTAAGTATGAGATCTTATCCATAAGGGGCGCTGTAACCATTGGTCTCTGTGTGTATTCTCATAGCTTGTAACACCTGTTGCACATGTATATTTATGGACACTACATTTTTATTTAGATTTAGTATAGTCAAAATTAAGGTTTACATTACTTATCCTTTACTAATCCTGATTTACATCCTTCAGAGTTGTACTCACTATTCTGCTGGTGAGGTCACTGTGTATATACATTACATTACTTATCCTGTACTGATCCTGAGTTATATCCTGTATTATACTTGTCACGATTCGGCTGGCTGGAGGTGGATCCTCTGTGCCAGAGAGGGATTGGCGTGGACCGTGTTGGTGGACCGGTTCTAAGTTGCTACTGGTATTCACCAGAGCCCGCCGCAAAGCGGGATGGTCTTGCATCGGCGGTAGCAACCAGGTCGTGTCCACCAGCAACGGCTCAACCTCTCTGACTGCTGAAGATAAGCGCGGTACAAGGGAGTAGACAAGAGCAAGGTCGGACGTAGCAGAAGGTCAGGGCAGGCAGCAAGGATCGTAGTCAGGGGCAACGGCAGGAGGTCTGGAACACAGGCTAGGAACACACAAGGGAACGCTTTCACTGGCACAATGGCAACAAGATCCGGCGAGGGAGTGCAGGGGAAGTGAGATATAAGTAGGGAGTGCATAGGTGATGACACTGATTAGGCCTGCTGCGCCAATCAGTGGCGCAGTGGCCCTTTAAATTGCAGAGACCCGGCGCGCGCGCGCCCTAAGGAGCGGGGCCGCGCTCGCCGGGACAACACAGACGGGGAACGGGTCAGGTACGGGAGCCGGGATGCGCATCGCGAGCGGGCGCCTCCCTCGTCGCGAATCGCATCCCGGCTGGGAGTGATATTGCAGCGCACCCGGTCAGCAGGTCTGACCGGGGCGCTGCGAATGAGAGGATGTTGCGAGCGCTCCGGGGAGGAGCGTGGACCCAGAGCGCTCGGCGTAACAGTACCCCCCCCCCCCTTGGGTCTCCCCCTCTTCTTGAAGCCTGAGAACCTGAGGATAAGACTTTTGTCTAGGATGTTGTCGTCAGGTTCCCAAGATCTCTCCTCTGGGCCACAGTTCTCCCAATCCACCAAGAAGAATTTTTTACCTCTGACTATCTTGGAGGCTAGAATCTCCTTCACCGAGAAGACGTCAGACGAACCGGAAACAGGAGTGGGAGAAACAACTTTGGGAGAGAAGCGGTTAAGGATGAGTGGTTTAAGGAGAGAGACATGGAAGGCATTGGGAATACGGAGAGAAGGAGGAAGAAGGAGTTTGTAAGAGACAGGGTTAATCTGGCACAAGATTTTGAAAGGACCAAGATAGCGTGGTCCCAGTTTATAACTGGGGACACGAAAGCCGACATACTTAGCGGAGAGCCATACCTTGTCTCCGGGAGCAAAAATGGGGGGAGTTCTTCTTTTTTTTATCAGCAAATTTTTTCATCTGGGATGAAGCCTGTAAAAGAGAATTTTGGGTTTCTTTCCATATGGTGGAAAGATCTCGAGTCACTTCATCCACAGCGGGCAAACCAGAGGGCAAGGGAGTGGGGAGGGGAGGAAGAGGGTGACGGCCGTACACCACGAAAAATGGGGATTTAGCAGAAGATTCGGAGACTCTGAAGTTGTATGAGAATTCGGCCCATGGTAGAAGATCTGCCCAGTCATCCTGGCGGGAGGAAACAAAATGCCGTAAATAGTCACCCAGGACCTGATTAATTCTTTATACTTGCCCATTGGATTGGGGATGATAAGAAGAAGAGAAGTTTAATTTGATCTTGAGCTGTTTACAGAGGGCCCTCCAGAATTTAGACACGAATTGGACGCCTCTATCCGAGACGATATGCGTGGGCAAACCGTGAAGGCGAAAAATGTGTATAAAAAATAGCTTTGCCAACTGAGGCGCTGAAGGAAGGCCAGGAAGAGGAATAAAATGTGCCATCTTGGAAAATCGATCAACGACCACCCAAACAACTGTGTTGCCACGGGATGAGGGCAAGTCCGTAATAAAGTCCATACCAATCTGTGACCAAGGTTGTTCAGGAACAGGCAGAGGATGAAGGAGACCAGCAGGCTTCTGGCGAGGAGTCTTATCCCGGGCACAGACAGTACAGGCCCGCACGAAATCAACAACATCAGTCTCCAGAGTCGGCCACCAATAAAATCGAGAGATGAGTTGAAAGGATTTTTTGATGCCCGCATGGCCTGCGAGGTGGGAGGAGTGTCCCCACTTGAGAATCCCGAGACGCTGGCGTGGAGAAACAAAGGTCTTCCCTGGAGGAGTTTGCCTGATGGAAGCTGGAGAAGTGGAGATCAGACAGTCCGGAGGAATGATGTGTTGCGGAGAGGTTTCCACTTCAGAGGCATCAGAAGAACGAGAGAGGGCATCGGCCCTAATGTTCTTGTCAGCAGGGCGAAAATGGATTTCAAAGTTAAAACGGGCAAAGAACAACGACCACCTCTCCTGGCGAGGGTTCAGTCGTTGGGCAGACTGGAGATAAGAGAGATTCTTGTGGTCAGTGTATATAATAACTGGATATTTGGATCCCTCCAGCAGATGCCTCCATTCCTCAAGCGCCAATTTTATGGCCAGTAGTTCTCGATCACCAATGGAGTAGTTTTTCTCCGCCGGAGAGAAGGTCCTAGAAAAAAAACACAAGTAACAGCATGCCCGGAAGAATTTTTTTGTAGAAGAACTGCTCCAGCTCCCACTGAGGAGGCGTCTACCTCCAATAGGAAGGGTTTAGATGGGTCGGGTCTGGAGAGCACTGGAGCAGAAGAAAAGGCAGACTTGAGATGTTTAAATTTGTCTTCCGCTTGAGGAGACCAGGACTTAGGATTGGCATTTTTCTTGGTTAGAGCCACGATAGGGGCCACAATAGTGGAGAAGTGTGGAATGAATTGTCTGTAATAATTGGCGAACCCCAAAAAACGTTGGATAGCACGGAGTCCGGAGGGGCGTGGCCAATCTAACACGGCAGATAGTTTATCTGGGTCCATTTGTAGTCCCTGGCCAGAGACCAAGTATCCTAGGAAAGGAAGAGACTGACAATCAAAGAGACATTTTTCCATTTTGGCAGAAAGTTGATTGTCCCGAAGTCTCTGAAGAACCATGCGGACATGCTGGCGGTGTTCTTCTAAGTTGGCAGAAAAAATCAGAATATCGTCCAGGTAAACCACAACACAGGTATATAGGAGATCACGAAAAATTTCATTAACAAAGTCTTGGAAGACGGCAGGGGCGTTGCACAGGCCAAAGGGCATGACCAGATACTCAAAGTGTCCATCTCTGGTGTTAAATGCAGTCTTCCATTCGTCCCCCTCCCTGATGCGGATGAGATTATAAGCACCTCTTAAGTCCAGCTTGGTAAAGATGTGGGCGCCTTGTAGGCGATCAAAGAGTTCCGAGATAAGAGGTAAGGGGTAGCGGTTTTTTACCGTGATTTTATTAAGTCCGCGGTAATCAATGCAAGGGCGTAGGGAGCCATCTTTTTTGGAGACAAAAAAAATCCAGCTCCGGCAGGAGAGGAGGACTTGCGGATATACCCCTTTTTTAAATTCTCCTGGATGTACTCCGACATGGCTTGGGTTTCTGGAGCAGACAGAGGATAGATTCTGCCCCGGGGTGGAGTAGTACCCGGGAGGAGGTCAATAGGACAGTCATAAGGCCTGTGAGGAGGCAAAGTCTCTGCTTGTTTTTTGCAAAAAAACATCAGCATAGTCCAGATAGGCCTTAGGAAGACCAGATACCGGGGGAACCACAGGGTCACGACTGTGAGTACTGGGAACCGGTTTAAGACAGTCCTTGTGGCAAGAAGTACCCCAGTTCTTGATTTCCCCTGTGGTCCAATCAAGGGTTGGGGAATGGCGTTGAAGCCACGGTAATCCAAGAAGAATTTCTGAAGTGCAGTTAGAGAGGACCAAAAATTAAATTTTTTCGTGATGGGGTCCGATGCACATTAGGAGAGGTTCCGTGCGGTAACGCACGGTACAGTCCAATCTTTCATTGTTAACAGAATTGATGTAGAGGGGTCTGGCGAGACTGGTCACCGGGATGTTGAACCTGTTGATGAGAGAGGCCAAAATAAAATTTCGTGCAGATCCGGAATCCAAGAAGGCCATAGCAGAGAAGGAGAAGGTAGAAGAAGATATTCGCACAGGCACAGTAAGGCGTTGAGAAGCAGAGTTGACATCAAGAGCTGTCTCACCTATGTGTGGAGTCAGCGTCCGTCTTTCCTGGTGGGGAGGACGGATAGGACAATCCTTCAAGAAATGTTCGGTACCGGCACAGTACAGGCAAAGATTCTCCATGCGGCGTCGTGTCCTCTCTTGAGGTGTCAAGCGAGACCGGTCAACTTGCATAGCCTCCACGGCGGGAGGCACAGGAACGGATTGCAGAGGACCAGAGGAGAGAGGAGCCGGGGAGAGAAACCGGCACCGTCTCGTGCGAACAAAGTCCATATCCTGGCGGAGCTCCTGACGCCTTTCGGAAAAACGCATGTCAATGCGGGTGGCAAGATGAATAAGTTCATGCAGGTTAGCAGGAATTTCTCGTGCGGCCAGCACATCTTTAATGTTACTGGATAGACTTTTTTTAAAGGTCACGCAGAGGGCCTCGTTATTCCAGGATAATTCGGAGGCAAGAGTACGGAATTGGATGGCGTACTCACCAACAGAAGAATTACCCTGGACCAGGTTCAGCAGGGCAGTCTCGGCAGAAGAGGCTCGGGCAGGTTCCTCAAAGACACTTCGAATCTCAGTGAAGAAGGAGTGTACAGAGGCAGTGACAGGGTCATTGCGGTCCCAGAGCGGTGTGGCCCATGACAGAGCTTTCCCAGACAGAAGGCTGACTACGAAAGCCACCTTAGACCTTTCAGTAGGAAACTGGTCCGACATCACCTCCAAGTGCAGGGAACATTGCGAAAGAAAACCATGGCAAAACTTAGAGTCCCCATCAAATTTATCCGGCAAGGATAATCGAAGGCTGGAAGCGGCCACTCGCTGCGGAAGAGGTGCAGGAGCTGGCGGAGGAGAAGATTGCTGGAGCTGTGGTAATAGCTGCTGTAGCATCACGGTCAGTTGAGACAGCTGGTGGCCTTGTTGCGCTATCTGTTGCGACTGCTGGGCGACAACCGTGGTGAGGTCGGCGACAACTGGCAGCGGGACCTCAGCGGGATCCATGGCCGGATCTACTGTCACGATTCGGCTGGCTGGAGGTGGATCCTCTGTGCCAGAGAGGGATTGGCGTGGACCGTGTTGGTGGACCGGTTCTAAGTTGCTACTGGTATTCACCAGAGCCCGCCGCAAAGCGGGATGGTCTTGCAGCGGCGGTAACAACCAGGTTGTATCCACCAGCAACGGCTCAACCTCTCTGACTGCTGAAGATAAGCGCGGTACAAGGGAGTAGACAAGAGCAAGGTCGGACGTAGCAGAAGGTCAGGGCAGGCAGCAAGGATCGTAGTCAGGGGCAACGGCAGGAGGTCTGGAACACAGGCTAGGAACACACAAGGGAACGCTTTCACTGGCACAATGGCAACAAGATCCGGCGAGGGAGTGTAGGGGAAGTGAGGTATAAGTAGGGAGTGCACAGGTGATGACACTGATTAGGCCTGCTGCGCCAATCAGTGGCGCAGTGGCCCTTTAAATTGCAGAGACCCGGCGCGCGCGCGCCCTAAGGAGCAGACGGGGAACGGGTCAGGTCAGGTACGGGAGCCGGGATGCGCATCGCAAGCGGGCGCCTCCCGCGTCGCGAATCGCATCCCGGCTGGGAGTGATATTGCAGCGCACCCGGTCAGCAGGTCTGACCGGGGCGCTGCGAATGAGAGGATGCTGCGAGCGCTCCGGGGAGGAGCGGGGACCCGGAGCGCTCGACGTAACAATACTCCAGAGCTGTACTCACTATACTGCTGGTGGGGTCACTGTGTACATACATTACATTACTTATCCTGTACTGATCCTGAGTTATATCCTGTATTACACCCCAGAGCTGTACTCACTATTCTGCTGGTGAGGTCACTGTGTACATACATTACATTACTTATCCTGTACTGATCCTGAGTTATATCCTGTATTATACTCCAGAGCTGTACTCACTATTCTGCTGGTGAGGTCACTGTGTATATACATTACATTACTTATCCTGTACTGATCCTGAGTTATATCCTGTATTACACCCCAGAGCTGTACTCACTATTCTGCTGGTGAGATCACTGTGTACATACATTACATTACTTATCCTGTACTGATCCTGAGTTATATCCTGTATTATACTCCAGATCTGTATTCACTCTTCTGCTGGTGGAGTCACTGTGTACATACATTACATTACTTATCCTGTACTGATCCTCAGTTATATCCTGTATTATACTCCAGAGCTGTACTCACTATTCTGCTGGTGAGGTCACTGTGTAAATACATTACATTACTTATCCTGTACTGATCCTGAGTTATATCCTGTATTATACTCCAGAGCTGTACTCACTATTCTGCTGGTGGGGCCACTGTGTACATACATTACATTACTTATCCTGTACTGATCCTGAGTTATATCCTGTATTACACCCCAGAGCTGTACTCACTATTCTGCTGGTGAGATCACTGTGTACATACATTACATTACTTATCCTGTACTGATCCTGAGTTATATCCTGTATTATACTCCAGATCTGTATTCACTCTTCTGCTGGTGGTGTCACTGTGTACATACAATAATTTCTTTTCATAAGTGATGAAGGTTGTGCATGGAGTTTACCTAATAATCTTCACTCTGTTCCTTTGCAGTTTCGTCGCTTTCAAGAAGTAACCTTGACTCGTCTACAAGGGATCGCCGAAAACTACAACATCTCCTACAACATCGATGCCCGTTTTCACGACATCTATGCCCAGCAGAGTTCATTGGCTGAAGCCTTCAATGCTACCAATGAGGTGACTCAGACCGAGCTGAACGGCATCAAATTCTGGCTGAAAAAGATTCAGAAGAAAACCAAAAATTTAGACTTGAAGATCTCAGCTCTGGAGGAAGCCATGGCCCAAAGGAGCAAACAGCTGACCAAGGAGAACAAAGTGAGAGATGTGACGGTGGCCAACCTGACGTCAGCCCTCAGTGGTCAGAAGAGGATCATCTACCAGCTGGTGAAGGACAAGAGCGCCCTACAGAAGGGAATGGAGATATTACGGGAGACTGTGGAAAGACAAGGAGCCAAAATGGCAGGTCTGGAGAAGCAAATACAGAATATGCAGCAAAATGAGATCCTGCCACCGAGTGCATTGATAGCACCACAAGAGATGAACCGAACCCCTGAGACCAAGCAGGAGATGCCACCTCAAGCCGATACTGGACCCAAAACTGTCCACCAACGCATGGTGAAGCTTCAGGCCAAACATAATCTGAGGAAGAAGCTGCAGGAAGAACAGCAGATGCTGATGACCACTATCAATAAGATGCCTCCAATGGCGGCAGAACGTAGAGAGGAGAAAAGGACAGCTGGTCCACCAGAGGAGCAGACAACAGCTCTGCAAACTACAAGGGCACCACCAAGGGTTACAATGGTCCCACATCAAAATATCAAAACTACCCAGGAGATGGCCGAACCTGACAGTAACGCCATCCACGTGTCAGCCTTACAAGCAAATGTGACTAAGAACGATAGTCCTCAAGGGGAAGAGAGACCTCCAGATGTACTCACTACCATGAAGACACCACGTGTCACCGAGGCCCCAGAACCTGAAGAGAAGACCACCAAAGGCCCAGCAACACGTAAGATCATAAGATGTAGACATTGGATCTGGGTCTTCAAAGGGGGGGGGGGGGAGTCGTCACATATCACCAGGGTCACTTATATGGGTATGAAATACTAGCTAAGAGAAATTGATGGTATCTGTGAAAGGACAGGTTAGCATAAAATATCTTTAGCCCATTCACTTTTCCTGGCCAGTCTACTAATGGGCCCACTTAGACATTAGACATGTGTCAGCTGAAACCACCAATTTTGGTGGGACCACTGGGCCAGCTGTCCATCTAATGTGTATCGGGGTCACCTGACTCTTTCCTGACAGAAGAAGTCAGGGAAGAGAAAGATTGGGCAGGTTGGATTTTAACTACCCAGTTGTTTTTTTCTTGGGGAAATAAGTCACCACCAGAGTCTGGCAGTAGCAAACCACCCTCCTTATTGAGAACATACAAACGCTCGAGCAAGCTTAAGGGATAGATCTCAGCAGTAACTCTTCGATGTATAACCCTGAGGGGCAACACCTAATGTGATAATATGAACACCACTACATACAGGGCCACCATCAGAAACGTCAGGGCCCAGACAGCAAAAGATTCAGACCACCACTCTCCACACACACAGTTGTTTTATGTACTGCCTCATGTGGGCTCTAGACCTTACGGTACCCAATCTAACATGCGTTATCAGCTCAGACTGACCCCAAACCTAAACTAAAATCAGGGCCCAAAATCAGTTAGGCACCTGAAAAAGACACGCCCCTCTTTGCCCCCTCTTTCTTGGCTTGATAAATACTGCGCGCTTCCTCAGCTTCCAGGGGGTATTATCTCACGCTTATACGGGGAGCTCCTTAGCTCTTCCTCACCAACTACACCTAGTTACTTGCATGGAGTGAAGAATAAAATCAGGGGTGTGGAAATTTTATAAAAACTACTTGTCCACGGGACTAAAATGGAGTAAAATCTATTTGTTCCTCATGACAATCCACTTGTCCGGGCCAATTTTCGCTTTTAGGTGCTCATTTTTTCCTCCTCGCCCTATAATAGCCATAACTACCTACTATAATGACACCTTTTAATTTTTCAATAACATATTCTCTGAACCAAAATATATATATATTTGGTGAAGTGAAATTGAAATAGTAAAAGATAATTTTGCAGGTTTGGTGGTTTTCTTTTCTACACCATTTACCTTGTGGATGTTAGTTTCAAACTTTAGGCCGCCTGATTACAGCGATATCAGCTTTGTATAGTTTACGTCATGTTTTACTAATTTAAAAAAAATTCTGAATTTTTTTGAATTTTTCTAATTGCCATTTTCTGACCCCTGCAGCTTTTTTTTTTTTTCGCATACCAGGCTGTATGAGGGCTCATTTTTTGTGCCATAATCGTTTTTTTATATCGGTACCATTTTGGTATTGATCTGACTTTTTTATTGCTTTTTACCTTTTTTTTTTTTTGGGGGGGGGGGGGGGGGTCGATATTATAAAAATTGCAATTTTATGGTTTAGTATTTTTTTTTACATTTACCGTACAGGATGCATAATGTTATATTTTAATAGGTCATACAATTACGCACAAAGCGATACCAAATATGTTTATTTTTATTATGTTTGCATGTTTTTATATAGGAAAAGTGGGTGATTTGAACTTGTAACATGGAATTAGGGGTTAATGTGTGTCTTTTAAACTTTTATTAAAAGTTTTTTTTTAACCTTTATTAGACTTTTAGGAGGAATCATCAGATTCCTCATACAGATGAATAGAGTTCTATTGAGCTCCATTGATCTGCGTGCTCTGCGATCCATTGATAGAGCCTAGTCCAGCCAGGCTCTATCAATGACAGAGCCACGGGACAGCAGGGAACAGAGGTAAGCCCTGCGACTACCTCTATAGTGGATCTTATAGGTGATGGTGCTGTTCAGAAAAGGGCACATTATCTCATATATGGCTCCACTGCTCAAAGATTAAAGGAGGACTCCGGTGGAAAACATTTTATTTTCAATCAACTGGTGCCAGAAAGTTAAACATATTTGTAAATTACTTCTATTAAATATTAAAATCTTTACCCTTCCAGTACTTTTTAGCAGCTGTATGCTACAGAGGAAATTCTTTTCTTTTTAAATTTATTTTTTGTCTTGTCCACAGTCCTCTCTGCTGACACCTGATGCCCATATCAGGAACTGTCCAGAGCAGGAGAAAATCCCCATAGCAAACCTATGCTGCTCTGGACAGTTCCTGACACGGACAGAGGTGTCAGCAGAGAGCACTGTGGACAAGACAAAAAAGAAATTCAAAAATAAAAGAAGCATACAGCTTCTAAAAAGTACTGGAAGGGTAAAAGATTTTTTTAATAGAAGTAATTTACAAATCTGTTTAACTTTCTGGCATCAGTTCATTTAAATAAAAAAAAGTTTTTTTTTACCGGAGTACTCCTTTAAACCATTTTGGGATGATGTTTTGAAAGCTATAGAACTAATCACACAGGTGAAAGTACCATTTTCAGCACCACTACTAATACTCTGGGCACCAAATACTGACATTTTCCCAGGGAAGGCAGACAGTAATGGACATGCTTAGGAAGGATCTGCGCTTGTCTTGGGGATAAATGGCTATGTTGTGAGATTACCATAACACTGTAGCTAGCTTTTTGTGAACTGGTATTTCCTTTTTGAGTTTTTCTTTTTTGACTACAAATCCCATAATTCCATTTTCCTCCCTCCCACACATCAGCCACCCCATCAGCCAGCCACCCCCATCAATCATGGTGCCTACAGCTGTTGAATTAATTACAGATTGATCCCTCCAGCCATTGAAGCAGACCGGCTCCCTGTCATCAGCTGACCAGTGAGTCAGGTCTCGGCCGTATTGCAACCTGGGAAAAATCTAAGACAACAGTCATTCTGTATGCTGTTAAAAATAAATATTGGGGTGAAAATCACAGAAGAATTGTGAGAAAACCGTCCCACACAGGTACAGACACTATATTATGAACTACACTAACTTTACAGCCCCTGTAGCATAGTCAAATAAAAAAAATACCCCTTTAAATGTGCTCAACCTTTTTTACCCTATTGACCTCCTGCACACTATGTTATCGCTAACATACTTAGGCACCCTTGGAGACATTTTTGATTGTTAGGCTAATCTTCTTACCATGTATGCTATATATGTGGATACTTTAGGCCTGCGTGCAATATCGAAGAAGACACTTGCCCTATTGTTTCATTATTATGGATGTAATATTTTTCCTTGTTTACTATATTTAAAAATTTTGAAAAAATAAAAAAATAAAAAAACAGGGCCCAAAAAGGAATCCAGACTCCAGACCTTACTTAAAAAATCAATTCAGGCCCCAGACCATATGTGAAAATAAAATAATACACCAAAATCAATTCAGACCAAAGAGCAGACGAGAAAAGTTCACACTCCGAAAGAAAAAAATAAATTCAGAAATGTCGTATAGTTTCATGTCACTACTTTTGCCCCAATTACATCAGTTACTCCGCTGCTAGGTAACAAGGAATGACAAGTGTTGGGCCCCTAAAGGAGGTCCCAGCCATCCAGCTGTAATGATAGCACCGTGTACATAGATGGATACTGATAATGACGTTCTCCTCTTGTTTCTTCTTGCAGTCTGTAATGTGGATTCTATGCTCATTTTCCCCAATTCTTCCACGGAGAATTTTGCAACGTTTGGTAAAGGGTTGAAGGAACCTTTACATGAATTTTCCATCTGCAGTTGGGTGAAGACTAAATCCAGCTATGTGGGCACCCTCCTGTCATATGCAACAGAAGAGAACGACAACAAGCTTGTTCTTCATGGTAGACATGGGGCCACGCATGATTCTCTTCATTTCGTCATTGGAGACCCAGCCTTCCGAGACCTTCCTGTTGTACCACTGGCAGATGGCAGCTGGCACCATACTTGCTTCATCTGGTCATCCATTCAAGGCAAATACTGGTTTTACGTTGACCGAAGGTTAATTTCTACCGGCTCTAGATTTCAGAAAGGTTATGAGATCCCTCCTGGAGGATCGTTGGTTCTTGGCCAAGAACAGGACACCTTGGGCGGTGGGTTTGACAGCTCGGAAGCTTTTGTTGGATACTTGGCAGGATTTGCTATCTGGAATAGAGCTATAACACCTGGAGAAGTCTCTGGCATTGCCACTGGAAAGGGCTTGCCAAGAGGTACCATCTTAACCATAGCTGATGCCTCTTCCCTTCATGGTTCAGTGGAGCGAGTGCACTGTACCTGCCTGGAGCACTGTCTGTAGACTTCATTGCTTTGTAAATAGAGTATCGCTTCCATATTGGACTATTCTTTATACGACAGCTATGGGCGCATTACATGGACTATATAAAACCCTTTGCCGTGACCAATAATCCCAAAAAAATATTAGTATATTTAGCTGGTCAGAATGAGCGAAAGATCCTGAGATGGGTCCATTTTATCTTTAAAGGGGTATTCCGGGCAAAAGCATTTTATCCCCTATCCAAAGGATGTGGGGACTGCGTCTCTAGTTTCGGGAAACCTCCGGGTTTCCGGGACTGGGGATGGGACGTCATGCCACGCCCTCTCCATTCATGTCTATGGGAGGGGGCGTGACGGCCGTCACGCCCCCTCCCATAGATATGAATGGAGAGGGCGTGGCGTGACATCACGTCCCCAGTCCTGGAAACCCGGAGGTTTCCGAAAATAGAAACGCAGTCCCCACATAGAATGCGGGTGCTGCAGGAAGATCGTGGGGGGTTCCAGCAATGGGCCCTCCGCGATCAGACATCTTATCCCATATCCTTTGGATAGGGGATAATATGTTTTTGACCGGAATACCCCTTTAAAACATGTATGTATGTGTGTATGTTTCAGCATAATTTCTAAACAGCTTAAGATAGATCGATGAAACTTGGTCACATGTTACTTATATGTCAACTAAATATATAGGATAGTTAAACTACCCCTAACCCACCCCCATTTGCGAGGGTCAGGGATTTTGTCTAAAGTCCCATGCAAGTCTATGGGATTTCTGGTACCTTACTCCACAAGCTCCGCTCTGCATCTCCTGGTGAATGTGTTGGTTCACCTTGAAAGCCACACCCCTACTGCAAACCACACCCAATAAGGCCACGTCCCATTCTATTTTGAGCCCTTTTTTGTTTCAGCTTAAGGCCAAAAACGCAATTTTTGCCAGGTACACCCACATCACAGGTCCTTCAACCACAATCTCTTCATCCCATCCCAGCCCTATCTTACTCCACAAACTCTGCATCTGTGGGGGAAGGTGTCAGTCCTGCTTGCAAGCCATGCCCCTTCCACAAGCCATCCCAAAAAAGTCACGCCCCCTTCTATTCTTGGCCTACAATCTCTTCATCGCAGCTCAGCCCCATCTTAGGACAGGACATAAGGTCAGAATATGATGACGGGAGATGAGATCGGCATATGAAGATAAGATATGAGGTCGGGATATGAGGACAGGATATGAGGTTTTGATGAGGACGGGATATGAGATCAGGATATGAAGACGAGGTATGAGGATAGGATATTAGGTTGGGATATAAGGATGAGGTATGAGGACAGGATATGAGATCGGGATATGAGGTCAGGATAAGAGGACGGGATAGGAGGACGAGAAATGAGGTTGTGATTTGAGGACGGGATAGGAGGACAGGATATGAGGTTGAGATATGAGGACGGGATAGGAGGACAGGATTTGAGATCAGGATATGAAGACGAGGTATGAGGATAGGATATTAGGTTGGGATATAAGGATGAGGTATGAGGACAGGATATGAGATCGGGATATGAGGTCAGGATATGAGAACGGAATAGGAGGACGAGAAATGAGGTTGTGATATGAGGACGGGATAGGAGGACAGGATATGAGGTCGAGATATGAGGACAGGGATAGGAGGACAGGATATGAAGTCAGGATATGAGAACAGGATTGAAGGACAAGATAGGAGGTCTGGATAGGAGGACAAGATACGAGGACGAGATATGAGGGCGGGATATATGAATGGAATATGAGGTCGGCATATGAGGACAAGAGTTTAATTGTTGCTTTTCCTCTCCCACAAGGTTTAGGTAGGAGGAGTGAAATTTCCACAGCAACCAATCACAGCTCAGCTTTCACTTTACCAGAGGTCGCTAGATGAGCTGTGATTGGTCGCTGTGGAAAAATCACTCCACTTTTTCTCCCACACAGTTTGATAAATCTCCCCCATAGCGTGTTAGTATAAAGATAGGATGAGTACTTGGAGTAAGTCTCTGGTGGGCCCAAGGTATAGGAAGCACACTACAATAGGGCCCCACAATCCTAGAGCTGGCCATACACTTCAGATAGCTAATGCTCATTTGTCCAACATCTCCCTCCTCCAGTCCCCATATTCCTGCACCCTCGGCCTTGTGCACGTCTTATTAAAGGGGTACTCCGGATGAAAACGATATATTTTTTTAATCGACTGGTGCCAGAAAGTTGAACAGATTTGTAAATTACTTCTAATAAAAAATCTTAATCCTTCCAGTACTTATTAGCGGCTTTATACTACAGAGGAAACTCTTTTCTTTTTGGATTTTTTTCTGTCACGACCTCAGTGCTCTCTGCTGACACCTCTGTCCATGTCAGGTACTGTCCAGAGTCCAGGGATAAGATGTCTGATCTCAGGGGTCCTGCCGCTGGGACTCCCGTGATCTCTGTGCAGCACCCGGCATTTGTTTAGAATGCTGGGTGCAGGCGGAGGGGGTCGTGATGTTACGGCCACGCCCCCTCGTGATGTTATGTCACACCCCCTCAATGCAAGTCTATGGGAGGGGGCGTGGCGGCCGCCACGCCCCCTCCCATAGACTTGCATTGAGGGGGTGTGACGTGACGTTACGAAGGGCGTCACGACCTCTGCCGCTTGCTTCAAGCATTCAAAACAAAATGTTCCAAACGCTGGGGCAGCAGAGTACCCCTTTATTCAAATGTGTATGCCTGGATTTACACCAGTATGTGGCGTACAAACAATAGATGAGGTCCGGCACAATAGAGGCAGGTAAAATCCGCTGCTTTATTCAATATGCAGAATAACAAATAGTACAGGACACAGTCGCCGACGCGTTTCGGGCTGTTGAGCCCTTAGTCATGGCATAAGAACATAGTGTGATAATGGACTTATATACACAGATATCTGGTCACATGATCATTAGCATAAAAAGGATCAGGATTAGTGTAAAAAGCAGCATGGATCCAGACATACAATCCACCTATTACATATCAATACTTAGTTACAAAGTATAAAAAAATATACAAAAAATACAAAAAATATATATATATACAAAAATGTGTACAAAAAAGTCTTGACGTAAATTAAGTCCGTTGGGCTCCCGAGTCCCCAACATGAACATCCAGTAAGACTCACGATTCAATAATAACCTTCTCATGTTGCCCCCTCTAACGGGTCTTTTAACTTTTTCAATTCCCATTACCCGCAGGGAGTCCCCATTTCCATTATGGGTATTTTTAAAGTGCCTGGACAAAGATGAAATATTAAAGGGGTATTCCAGGAAAAAACTTTTTTATATATATCAACTGGCTCCAGAAAGTTAAACAGATTTGTAAATTACTTCTATTAAAAAATCTTAATCCTTTCAGTACTTATGAGCTTCTGAAGTTAAGGTTGTTCTTTTCTGTCTAAGTGCTCTCTGATGACACCTGTCTCGGGAACCGCCCAGTTTAGATGAGGTTTGCTTTGGGGATTTGCTTCTAAACTGGGCGGTTCCCGAGACACGGGTCATCAGAGAGCACTTAGACAGAAAAGTACAACCTTAACTTCAGAAGCTCATAAGTACTGAAAGGATTAAGATTTTTTAATAGAAGTAATTTACAAATCTGTTTAACTTTCTGGAGCCAGTTGATATATATATAAAAAAAAAGTTTTTTCCTGGAATACCCCTTTAAAAGAAAGTGCATTTCTGGCATCCGACATATGCCTGCGTATCCTGGTTTTTAATGTATTGCTAGCGCACCCGACATATTGGCAATGGCATGTTTCGCAGGAAGCTAAATAAATAATATTTTTAGAATTACAATTAATGTAATCTTTCCTTTGATACGTTTTATTATTATAATAAGAGTGGAACTGTTTGTCCACATGCATACGCTTCCATGTGACACAAATATTGGGACCACATTTCCAATTGCCAGGATGTCGAAGCTAGGGATCAGCCGATAATCACGATTTTGGGCATTATACCGCTATACCGGTCCGGCCTCTCCCCCACCCTCCGAGTCAATAAAAAAAATTAAACTTACCCATAATGGGGGTGGTCCGGGCCATCCATCGTTCCTGTAGTGTCCGGGGGCGTTCCGGGTGAACCGGTCCAGGCTGTCCTTCTTCTGCGGCGGTCATCTTCTCCACTCCGGGCAGGCTCCGGCCTAGTAGGTGCATAGACGCCGCTACGCCGTGACGTCAGGTGTGTCGCTGCGCACGGCGTCACTGCGCAGCGGCGTCTATGCTGCGTTACTAGGCCGGAGCCTGCCCGGAGTGGAGAATATGACCGCCGGAGAAGGACAGCCCGGACCGGTTCACCCTTCACCCGGAACGCCCCCGAACACTACAGGAACGATGGATGGCCCGGACCACCCTGACAGGTAGGGGAGAGAAGCCGGGTGGTGGTGGCGGCGGCCTATGGCACCGCAAAAGCCACTGCAGTGCATTGATTTAAAGCGCCCGCTTTAAATCAATGATCTGCAGCGGTGTCGCGGGGGGATAAATAGCTGATAACTTATACCGGAATATCGGTATAAGTTATCGGCTATCGGCCCTGACCTCCACCGATTATCGGTATCGGCCCTAAAAAAACGATATCGGTCGATCCCTAGCTTCGACATCCTGGCAATTGGAAATGTGGTCACAAGCGTATGCATGTGGACAAACAGTTCCACTCTTATTATAATAATAAAACGTATCAAATGAAAGATTACATTAATTGTAATTCTAAAAATATTATTTATTTAGCTTCCTGCGACACATGCCATTGCCAATATGTCGGGTGCACTAGCAACACATTAAAAACCAGGATACGCAGGCATATGTCGGATGCCAGAAATGCACTTTCTTTTAATATTTCATCTTTGTCCAGGCACTTTAAAAATACCCATAATGGAAATGTGGACTCCCTGCGGGTAATGGGAATTGAAAGAGTTAAAGGGGTACTCCGGTGGAAAAACAATTTCTTTTTCTCTTTTAAATCAACTGGTGCCAGAAAGTTAAACATATTTGTAAATTACTTCTATTAAAAAATCTTTATCCTTTATCCTTCCAGTACTTATTAGCTGCTGAATGCTACAGAGGAAATTCACTTTCTTTTTGGAACACTGATGACATCACGACCACAGTGCTCTCTGCTGACATCTCTGTCCAACCATGCATAGCAGATGTATGCTAAGGGCAGCATGGTGGCTCAGTGGTTAGCACTGCTGCCTTGCAGTGCTGGGGCCTTGGGTTCAAATCCCACTAAGGACAACAATAAATAAAGACTTATTATTATTATTATTATAATAGCGTCAGCAGAGAGCACTGTGCTCGTGATGTCATCAGAGAGCATTCCAAAAAGAAAATAATTTCCCTTGTAGTATTCAGCAGCTAATAAATACAGGAAGGATTAAGATTTTTTTAATAGAAGTAATTTACAAATATGTTTAACTTTCTAGCACCAGTCGATTTAACCCCTTAACGACGCAGTATAAGAGATCAGTGTGTGCAGTGTTATAGGTCCCTATGGGATAATAATGATCAGTATAAGAGATCAGTGTGTGCAGTGTTATAGGTCCCTATGGGACCTATTACACTGCAAAAAAAAAAGTAAAAAAAAAGTGTTAATAAAGGTCATTTAACCCCTTCCCTAATAAAAGTTTGAATCACCCCCCTTTTCCCATAAAAAAAATAAAACAGTGTAAAAAAAAATTAAAATAAACATATGTGGTATCGTCGCGTGCGTAAATGTCCGAACTATAAAAATATATCATTAATTAAACCGCACGGTCAATGGCGTACACGCAAAAAAATTCCACAGTCCAAAAAAGCGTATTTTGGTCACTTTTTATACCATTAAAAAATGAATAAAAAGTGATCAAAAAGTCCGATCAAAACAAAAATCATACCGATAAAAACTTCAGATCACGGCGCAAAAAATGAGCCCTCATATCGCCCTGTACGTGGAAAAATAAAAAAGTTATAGGGGTCAGAAGATGACATTTTTAAACGTACAAATTTTCCTGCATGTAGTTATGATTTTTTCCAGAAGTGCGACAAAATCCAACCTATATAAGTAGGGGATCATTTTAACCGTATGGACCTACAGAATAATGATAAGGTGTAATTTTTACCGAAATATGCACTGCGTAGAAACGGAAGCCCCCAAAATTTACAAAATGGCGTTTTTTCTTCGATTTTGTCGCACAATGATTTTTTTTTCCGTTTCGCCGTGCATTTTTGGGTAAAATGACTAATGTCCCTGCAAAGTAGAATTGGCGATGCAAAAAATAAGCCATAATATGGATTTTTAGGTGGAAAATTGAAAGGGTTATGATTTTTAAAAGGTAAGGAGGAAAAAACGAAAGTGCAAAAACTGAAAAACCCTGAGTCCTTAAGGGGTTAAAAAAAGAAAAAAAATTGTTTTTCCACCGGAGTACCCCTTTAACCCCTTAAGGACTCAGGATTTTTCAGTTTTTGCACTTTCGTTTTTTCCTCCTTACCTTTTAAAAATCATAACCCTTTCAATTTTCCACCTAAAGATCCGTATTATGGCTTATTTTTTGCGTCACCAATTCTACTTTGCAGTGACATTAGTCATTTTACCCAAAAATGCACGGCGAAACGGAAAGAAAAATCATTGTGCGACAAAATCGAAGAAAAAACGCCATTTTGTAACTTTTGGGGGCTTCCGTTTCTACGCAGTGCATATTTTGGTAAAAATTACGCCTTATCATTATTCTGTAGGTCCATACGGTTAAAATGATCCCCTACTTATATAGGTTGGATTTTGTCGTACTTCTGGAAAAAATCATAATTACATGCAGGAAAATTTATACGTTTAAAAATGTCATCTTCTGACCCCTATAACTTTTTTATTTTTCCACATACAGGGCGGTATGAGGACTCATTTTTTGCGCCGTGATCTGAAGTTTTTATCGGTATGATTTTTGTTTTGATCAGACTTTTTGATCACTTTTTATTCATTTTTTAATTGTATAAGAAGTGACCAAAAATGCGCTTTTTTTGACTTTGGAATTTTTTTTGCGCGTACGCCATTGACCATGCGGTTTAATTAATTATATATTTTTATAGTTCGGACATTTACGCACACGGCGATACCACATGTTTATTTTAATTTTTTTTTACACTGTTTTTTTTTTATGGGAAAAGGGGGGTGATTCAAACTTTTATTAGGGAAGGGGTTAAATGACCTTTATTAACAGTTTTTTTAACTTTTTTTTGCAGTGTTATAGGTTTCATAGGGACCTATAACACTGCACACACTGATCTCTTATACTGATCATTATTATCCCATAGGGACCTATAACACTGCACACACTGATCTCTTATACTGATCATTATTATCCCATAGGGACCTATAACACTGCACACACTGATCTCTTATACTGATCATTATTATCCCATAGGGACCTATAACACTGCACACACTGATCTCTTATACTGATCATTATTATCCCATAGGGACCTATAACACTGCACACACTGATCTCTTATACTGATCATTATTATCCCATAGGGACCTATAACACTGCACACACTGATCTCTCATCCTGATCACTGTCGTGTATTAACACGCCTGTGATCAGTGTTATCGGCGCTTGACTGCTCCTGCCTGGATCTCAGGCACGGAGCAGTCATTGGATGATCGGACACCGAGGAGGCAGATAAGGGCCCTCCCGGTGTCCTGTAAGCTGTTCGGGACAGCCGCGGTGAAATCGCGGCGTCCCGAACAGCTGACCGGACACCGGGAGGGCCCTTATGTGCCTCCTCGGTGTCCGATCGTCGAATGACTGCTCCGTGCCTGAGATCCAGGCAGGAGCAGTCAAGCGCCAATAGCACTGATCACAGGCGTGTTAATACACGCCTGTGATCTGCGTAGAAGATCAGTGTGTGCAGTGTTATAGGTCCCTATGAGCAGCCGGGTCACTTTCACTTTAGAAGCGGCGGTCAGCTTTGACCGCCGCTTCTAAAGGGTTAATACCGCACATCGCCGCGATCGGCGATGTGTGGTATTAGCCGCGGGTCCCGGCCGTTGATGAGCGCCGGGACCGACGCGATATGGTGCGGGATTGCGGCCGGATCCCGCTTCATATCGCGGGAGCCGGCGCAGGACGTAAATATACGTCCTGCGTTGTTAAGGGGTTAAAAGACCCGTTAGAGGGGGTAACATGAGAAGGTTATTATTGAATCGTGAGTCTTCCTGGATGTTCATGTTGGGGACTCGGGAGCCCAACGGACTTAATTTACATCCAGACCTCGTACTCACTTACTTCTGCCTGTTATTGCCACATTATCCCCATAGTTCTTTCTCCTATTTCCTATGCCCCCATATTGTTTATAGATAACCTGAATAAAATATACAATTTGTCAATAGGTTATTAGTATGTACGGAGGATTGAATTTAAATTGTTAGGAAGGGGCTAGAGACTTTTTTGTACGCATTTTTGTATATATTTTTTGTATATTTTTTTACACTTTGTATCTAAGTATTGATATGTAATAGGTGGATTGTATATCTGGATCCATGCCGCTTTTTACACTTATCCTGATCCTTTTTGTGCTAATGATCATTTGACCAGATACCTGTGTATATAAGTCCATTATCACACTATGTTCTTATGCCATGACTAAGGGCTCAACAGCCCGAAACGCGTCGGCGACTGTCTCCTGTACTATTTGTTATTCTGCATATTGAATAAAGCAGCGGATTTTACCTGCCTCTATTGTGCCGGACCTCATCAATTGTTTGTACGCTGCACGTGGAGAGGAACGCCACCTCCCTGGTCGGAGCACTAGAGCAGTGGTAAGGGGGATCGAGCGGAGGACTTGTTCTATTGATTACCAGTATGTGGCGCTCTACAGCTGGTAATATGGTATGTTTGTTATATTTATTGGACACATTGGCTTTTTAACCTCCTGCAGATCTCATGTATAAGGCGCAATTGCTGCATGCGTCATTCATGTAAGGTAAAGGTATGTACATTACAGTGCGTGTGCTCCTTCTTAGCTGAGACTATAAAGATTATATCTCCCTCTGGTATATAAGAATCACTCACTGATTTTCCTACAACCAACATTTAGAGGTTAGTGGCCCTTTAAATGCAATTCGGTGCCCTACATACTAGATGGAGACTCACACCAAAGCTCTGGTCACAAGACTACGACTATGGGGGAGATTTATCCAAACCTGTCCAGAGGAAAAGTTGCTGTGTTGCCCATAGCAACCAATCAGATGGCTTCTTTCATTTTACAGAGGCCTTGTTAAAAATGAAAGAAGCGATCTGATTGGTTGCTATGGGCAACTGGGCAACTTTTCCTCTGCACAGGTTTTAATAAATCTCCCCCTATGTTTATACAGTGACCACCTGACCTACGATGTCCCCGACATACGATCATTTCAGCATACGATCACTCTCAGAGACCATTGCATGTTGAAGGCAGCATCAACATACGATGCTTTTGTATGTCGGGGCCATCGCATAAACGGCTATCCGGCAGCGCAGACTGCTTCAGCTGCCACCGGATAGCCGTTTACGGTGCCCCGTGTGGTCCGCTGACGATCACTTACCTGTCCTCGGGGCTCCGGCGCGTCTTCTTCGGGATCCCCTGCATTGTCGGCGCTCTCCATCATCGTCATCACGTCGCTGCGCACGCCGTCCCGTCATCCATTGGAGCGGCGTGCGTAACGACGTAATGGGGGCGACGGAGAGCGAGGATGCCGGGGAAGCAGAGGCCTTACCGGAGCGTCGGGGACACCCCGGGGACGCGGCGACAGCGATGGAGGGCGACATCCAGGGCAGCGGTGACGAGCGGTGATGGTCCGGAGCGGCGGGGACACGTGAGTATAACCTCCAATACCAGTGGTCTTCAACCTGCGGACCTCCAGATGTTGCAAAACTACAACTCCCAGCATGCCCGGACAGCCGTTGGCTGTCGGGGCATGCTGGGTGTTGTAGTTTTGCAACATCAGGAGGTACGCAGGTTGTAGACCACTGTCCTATACTTTCCATTGCACGGATCCCTCAACATACGATGGTTTCAACAAACGATGGTCCATTTGGAACGGATAACCATCATATGTTGAGGGACCACTGTATATTGTATACTAATACAGTACAGAATGAGACATTATAGAGATTCCTCAGGTATCAGGTACAATGCAACAGGAAAGTTTTCAGACCCTTTTACTTTTTTCACATTTTGTTATGTTGCTCCTTGTTCTAAAATATAAAGAAAAATCAATTTTTTCCTGTCATTCTGCACCCAGTCCCCCATAATAATAAAGTGATAACAAAATGCTAGAAATCTTTGCTAATTTATTGAAAAGGAAAAATAGAATCTCACAGTGACATAAGTATTCATACCCTTTACTCAGGACTTAGGTGAAGCCCCTTTGGCAGTGATTCCGGCCTCCAGTCTTCTTGGGGATGAGGCCACAAGGTTTACACTCCAGGATTTGGGGATTTTCTGCCATTCTTGTCTGCAGATCATCAGGCTGGATGGGGACGGTCGGTGGAAGCCATTTTCAGGTCTCATAGGAGATGTTCAGGCTCTGTCTGTGCCCTCAAGGACATTCACAGAGTTGTCTTGTCTGTGTACTTAGGATCATTGTCTTGTTGGAAGGTGAATCTTCAGCCCAGTCTGAGGTCCAGAGCTCTGAATCATGTTTTCATTATGAATATCTCTGAACTTTGCTTCATTTAGTTTTCTATCAACCCTGACCAGTCTCCCTGCCCCCACAGCATGATGCTGCCCCCACCATGATCACTGTAGGGATGGTATTGGGCAGATGATGGGCAGTGCCTGGTTCCCTCCAGACATGATGCTGCCCCCACCATGATCACTGTAGGGATGGTATTGGGCAGATGATGGGCAGTGCCTGGTTTCCTCCAGACATGATGCTGCCCCCACCATGATCACTGTAGGGATGGTATTGGGCAGATGATGGGCAGTGCCTGGTTCCCTCCAGACATGATGCTGCCCCCACCATGATCACTGTAGGGATGGTATTGGGCAGATGATGGGCAGTGCCTGGTTTCCTCCAGACATGATGCTGCCCCCCACCATGATCACTGTAGGGATGGTATTGGGCAGGTGATGGGCAGTGACTGGTTTCCTCCAGACATGATGCTGCCCCCACCATGATCACTGTAGGGATGGTATTGGGCAGGTGATGGGCAGTACCTGGTTCCCTCCAGACATGATGCTGCCCCCTCCATGATCACTGTAAGGATGGTATTGGGCAGGTGATGTGCAGTGCCTGGTTTCCCCCAGACATGATGCTGCCCCCACCATGAACACTGTAGGGATGGTATTGGGCAGGTGATGGGCAGTGCCTGGTTTCCTCCAGACATGATGCTGCCCCCATCATGATCACTGTAGGGATAGTATTGGGCAGGAGATGGGCAGTACCTGGTTTCCCCCCTCCATGATGCTGCCCCCTCCATGATCACTGTAGGGATGGTATTGGGCAGGTGATGGGCAGTGCCTGATTTCCCCCAGACATGATACTGCCCCCACCATGATCACTGTAGGGATGGTATTGGGCAGGTGATGGGCAGTGCCTGATTTCCCCCAGACATGATGCTGCCCCCACCATGATCACTGTAGGGATGGTATTGGGCCGGTGATGGCAGTGCCTGGTTTCCTCCAGACATGATGCTGCCCCACCAGGATCACTGTAGGGATGGTATTAGGCAGGTGATGGGCAGTGCCTGGTTTCCCCCAGAGCATGATGCTGCCCCCACCATGATCACTGTAGGGATGGTATTGGGCAGGTGATGGGCAGTGCCTGGTTTCCCCCAGACATGATGCTGCCCCCACCATGATCACTGTAGGTATGGTATTGGGCAGGTGATGGGCAGTGCCTGGTTTCCTCCAGACATAATGCTGCCCCCACCATGATCACTGTATGGATGGTATTGGGCAGGTGATGGGCAGTGCCTGGTTTCCTCCAGACATGATGCTGCCCCCACCATGATCACTGTAGGGATGGTATTGGGCAGGTGATGGGCAGTGCCTGATTTCCCCCAGACATGATGCTGCCCCCACCATGATCACTGTAGGGATGGTATTGGGCCGGTGATGGGCAGTGCCTGGTTTCCTCCAGACATGATGCTGCCCCACCAGGATCACTGTAGGGATGGTATTAGGCAGGTGATGGGCAGTGCCTGGTTTCCCCCAGACATGATGCTGCCCCCACCATGATCACTGTAGGGATGGTATTGGGCAGGTGATGGGCAGTGCCTGGTTTCCCCCAGACATGATGCTGCCCCCACCATGATCACTGTAGGTATGGTATTGGGCAGGTGATGGGCAGTGCCTGGTTTCCTCCAGACATAATGCTGCCCCCACCATGATCACTGTATGGATGGTATTGGGCAGGTGATGGGCAGTGCCTGGTTTCCTCCAGACATGATGCTGCCCCCACCATGATCACTGTAGGGATGGTATTGGGCAGGTGATAGGCAGTGCCTGGTTTCCCCCAGACATGATGCTGCCCCCACCATGATCACTGTAGGGATGGTAATGGGCAGGTGATGGGCAGTGCCTGGTTTCTTCCAGACATGATGCTGCCCCCACCATGATCACTGTAGGGATGGTATTGGGCAGGTGATGGGCAGTGCCTGGTTTCTTCCAGACATGATGCTGCCCCCACCATGATCACTGTAGGGATGGTATTGGGCAGGTGATGGGCATTGCCTGGTTTCCTCCACACATGATGCTGCCCCCACCATGATCACTGTAGGGATGGTATTGGGCAGGTGATGGGCAGTGCCTGGTTTCCTCCAGACATGATGCTGCCCCCACCATGATCACTGTAGAGATGGTATTGGGCAGGTGATGGGCAGTGCCTGGTTTCCTCCACACATGATGCTGCCCCCACCATGATCACTGTAGGGATGGTATTGGGCAGGTGATGGGCAGTGCCTGGTTTCCTCCAGATGTGATGCTGCCCCCACCATGATCACTGTAGGGATGGTATTGGGCAGGTGATGGGCAGTGCCTGGTTTCCTCCAGATGTGATGCTGCCCCCACCATGATCACTGTAGGGATGGTATTGGGCAGGTGATGGGCAGTGCCTGGTTTCCTCCAGATGTGATGCATGCTTCACTCACCATTTTATACCTTCTACACAAAGGATCTTTGGAGCTCAGGCAAAGTGACCATTGGGTACTTTGTCTCCTCTCTTACCAAGGCCCTTCTCCCCCTATTACTTAGTTTGAGGGGGGGTTAAAACAGGACTGACAAAACACACAGTGTGAATAAAGACTAAGGCAACACAAAGCAAATGCAGGACGAACTTACACAATACTAAAACCTGACCAATGTACTAAAACAAAGCAGGCTAAAATCTATATATCAAACAAGACAGGTAACCATGGTAAAAACTCAGGACATGTGCTTAAACAGACAACGTGAACATAATAAACCAGACATGGTCAGAATACAGATCTAATTACCAGCACACAGGCCTTTTATACACTCCCAGGGCTGGAGGGTTAACTCTTCCCAAACCAGGGAGAATTAGCACAGAAACTGTTCAGAAACAAAAACAATGGCTGAACAGGACCAAAAGCAGAAAAAATGAAAAAACACAGAAATGGACATTACACAGAATTTTTCTTTGATTTCTCAGAGCAGAAGAATAAAGTTGCATGAAGGTTCTGTCATGCTTTTAAGTGGTCAGTCCCCTCTTGGTGTAGAGATGAACTATATCTGGCCTTACAAGGGGGTAATATATCACAACGTCTTCAAAACTATAAGTATAAAATATAAGATTGATGGTTTCAAGATGGCAACCCCATGACCTGGTGGATCCTCTCTGATTTACGACCAGTTGACACCTTTGCAGGGAGTAGACCCTGGATATTTGGTGTTTGGAGAAAGTTTACCCAAGTGTAGTGAAGTTTTACTATGCCATATGGTCAATGTTCCCCACTGAGTGAAGACTTTAAATAACACAAGGATAACAAGTGGTGAGGAGGTGCTCGGGTTACATTGTGCTCCAGCACTGTGCTCGGCCATGAAGGCCCCTTTTACGAGACCAGGCTTGTGGATTCAGAAGCCGCCATGGACTCTCGGAGGAATCTGGTTTGCATTCTCTTCTGTCTCGTCTGTGGCTTGTCTTGTGGGGACCTTGGGTGGCCGCTGCTAAATATGGACCTTTTGGATGAGGACATCAAGAAAGAAGTTGACCAGGCCCTTCAGATGATCAACCAGCCGGGCTTTCAAGGATGGAGTTTAGAGCTTATCAAACAGGTGAGGAGCGGACACCCAATGGTGGGGTCAGACCTTGAATATCTGAAACATGAGGTCTCTTTAGGTCTATGCAGAGGTTATAGTAGCATCTGAAGGACCAATGGCTTCTCTGCCCCATAAAGGAACAGCTATAGACTATAAATTGTATATGATGGTTACATTGGGCATTAGCATTGGTGTCATGAGCAAAGGTTTTCAGATAAGGCAGTAAAGTAGTTGATCTAAGGTGAACTATACTGAAATCTTGAAGGTCATCTGCTTGCAGCATATGTATCACTTACACCCATCCAGGTAGACGACACATGCAGTTTGGACAATGTGTGGGCTTTAAAGGGGTACTCCAGTGGAAAACAATTTTTTTTTAAATGAACTGGTGACAGAAAGTTAAACAGATTTGTAAATTACTTCTACTTAAAAATCTTAATCCTTCCAGTACTTATCAGCTGCTGTATGATCCACAGGAAGTTCTTTTCTTTTTGAATTTCTTTTCTGTCTGACCACAAGTACTCTCTGCTGACACCTCTGTCTGTGTCAGGAACTGTCCAGAGCAGGAGAGGTTTGCTATGGGGATTTGCTCCTGCTCTTGACAGTTCCTGAAATGGACAGATGTGTCAGCAGAGAGCACTGTGGACAGTACTCTACTGTCCAAGCATTCGGAATATTTTGTTCCGAACGCTTGGAGTGGGGGTCTAGATGTTATGACCACGCCCCTCATTATGTCACACCACGCCTCCTCAATGCAAGTCTATGGGAGGGGGCGTGGGGGCTGATGGGGGCTGCACAGAGATCGCGGGGGTTCCAGCTGCCGCACCCCCGTGATCAGACATCTTATCCCCTATCCTTTGGATAGGGGATAAGATGTCTAGGGGTGGAGTACCCCTTTAAGCAAAGGCATCTATAAGAAAATATCAAAGCTAGAGGTAGGAACCCCCTGCTCCTCCCCGACCACGGCATCCCTTATAACTGTACCCAAAAAGATCATATTTGTGCATAGAAATTTTTTTAAAAAATGATGTATACTACTGAGATTTCTTAGCTTATGCCCCCAGTCATAAGTCCTTTCCAGCTGGATGACAGACGTAGCATGCTAAACTTTGGTTGGGAGGGGGGTCTGTATAGTGACTGCTACTAATGTCACTATTTTATGATTATCTGTTACTCACTAGGTCATGCAAATGCTTTACATGTCATCTTTTTTATGCCTCTCACTTCTGTATTTGGCTTAGCAATCCTTCTGTTCTGCTGCTCACTCATTCTGACATCCACTGCTCAGGAAGGGGCGATGCAAGCACTGAGCCCGCCCTCACTCACCGTGAACTCATTTCTTCCCTGAGTCTGCTGTGCTGGGTCTCTTCATTCAATCACTACAGGCTGCTCTGTAACCCCCTCCTCTCAGTCTGATAGGACAGGAGTGAGCACCTGGAATTTGTACCAGCCTGTACTTCAGCTGGGACAAAGATGCTGCTGTCGCCGGACAGGATTATGTTCCGGATGGTATGGGGACCCCTAGTTGTCTTTTTTTTATAAGCCATTATTTCTATAAAAAAGAAATACTTTTTTTAATGAAGTATATTAGAGGGTTAATGTGTTTGGCCAAGAATTGGAATGCCAACATATTAGAGATGCAGAATGTTTCATTGTGCAATGATCTGCAGACATGTCCTCTAGCTCCCGATTACATTGCTTCCTTCTGCTTTGTTGCAGGCTGCGCCCCGTATGCACATCGGTCTGGTTGAACTTTGGCTTCGGTTCAGGAAACTCCAAAAATTTCAAGATGAAACCTGGAGGAAGATGAAAAGGATGATGAGAACGATGAGGACAATGAGGACGACTTCAGCGTCCTGCCAAGGTGTAATATGTGTAAGGCTGGGTACACACCACGTTTTTGCTATACAGTTCCGTATCAGGTTTTTGATAAAACAGATTCCTCAAAACCTGACTAAACTGTATCGCTGTCGGTTACCGACTCTACCGTAGGGACCGGCTGCACCTCAATGGGGAGGGGGCGCTGTGCTTGGGGAGAAGATGGCTAGAAGGGTGGAGAAGTGTTTAAACTAGGGACTAGGGGGAGGGAACCTACAACATAGAGTAGGAAGATAGTGTAGATAGAGAAGGGGGACTTATTAATGTACCTGGGGGTGGAGCGGAGGGAGGGGTTAGAATAGTTAATAGGGATAGGCTTCACAGGAAGAAAAAACATACACCATTGAATTGCATGTTGACTAATGCCAGAAGTCTGACCAATAAAACTGATGAACTGGAGTGGTTGATGTCTGAGGAGGATTATGACATAGCGGGTATAACAGAGACTTGGTTGGACGATAGCTGTGACTGGGCAGTCAACTTACAGGGTTATAGTCTATTCAGGAAGGATCGGACAAAACGGAAAGGGGGAGGAGTCTGTCTTTATGTAAAGTCCAGTCTGAAGGCCGCACTGTGGGAGGATATATGGGAGGGAAACGATAATGTGGAGCCATTATGGGTAGAAATATATGGAGAGAAAAATAAAAAAATTCTGGTAGTGGTTTGCTATAAGCCACCAAACATAATGGAAGAAGCAGAAGATCAATTAATAAGGCAAATAAACAAGGCAGCAAATCAGAATGATGTGATAATAATGGAGGATATTAACTATCCTGATATAAACTGGAGACTGAGACCTGTGAATCTCATAAAGGAAACAGGTTTCTGACTATAACTAAAGACAATTATCTGTCCCAAATGGTGCAGGGCCCGACCAGAGGGGGCGCCCTACTAGACTTAATATTAACCAACAGACCTGACAGAGTAACTAATGTGCAGGTAGAAGGACACCTAGGAAATAGTGATCAAAATATAATACATTATAACTTGTTCTTCAATAAGGGAATCTCTTGAGGGGCCACAAAAACAAATTAACTTTAGAAAAGCAAAGTTCGATCAACTCAGAGAAGACCTTAACAATATAAAATGGGATAATGTCCTCAAAAACAAGAATACTGACACTAAATGGGAGACTTTTAAAAATATCTTAGATTCTCACTGTAAGATGTATATACCTTATGGGAATAAAAGGGTCAGAAATAAAAGAAAACCAATATGGATGAACAAAAATGTTAAGGGGGCAATAAATGACAAAAATAAAGCATTTAAACTACTAAAACAGGACGGCAGTGAGGAAGCATTAAAAAGGTATAGAGAAAAATGTAAAATATGTAAAAAACAGATAAAAGCCTCAAAAATAGACAGAAAGACTCATTACCAAATGGAGTAAAACTAACCCCAAAATGTTCTTTAACTATATAAATAGCAAAAAGATAAAAAATGTAAGTGTGGGCCCTTTAAAAAATGATGAGGAAGAAATTATAAATGGGGATCAGGAAAAAGCAAATATATTAAACCCAATTCTTCTCCACTGTATTCACCAAGGAAAATTAAATGCCAGGAGAAATACAGCGAGATAAGGTAAACTCCCCAGTACAGGTCACCTGTCTAACCCAGGAAGAAGTACAGGTCACCTGTCTAACCCAGGAAGAAGTACAGTGCCGCCTACAAAAAATCTAAATAGACAAATTGCCAGGTCCAGATGGCATTCACCCCCGTGTTCTAAAGGAATTAAGTAATGTGATAGACAGACCCCTATTTTTAATATTCAGGGACTCTATAGTGACAGGGACTTTTCCCCAGGACTGGCGCAAGGCAAATGTGGTGCCAATATTTAAAAAGGGATCAAAAGGTGACCCCGGGAATTACAGACCTGTTAGTTTAACCTCTGTTGTATCTAAATTGTTTGAGGGTTTCCTAAGAGATGCTATTTTGGAATATCTTGATAAAAATAAATGTATGACCCCATATCAGCATGGATTTATGAGGGATCGGTCCTGTCATCTGATCAGCTTTTATGAGGAGGTGAGCTCCAGACTGGACCAGGAGCAATCGCTGGATGTTGTATATGTGATGGTTAACCTTATGGGTTAACCAAATTTGTGGGAGGAGTCTGGATCCGTATTTAAGCAGGCGGCAGGATTCTGTGGGATGTGCGGGTATTCTTTCCTAGTGCATCATACCATCTCCGGGATATACCTTTTCCGGCCAGCTGGCGTGCTGGTCTCATCGTTCCTGTCAGGTGTCGGCGGTCAGGTAAGGCAGCGCAGTTCAACTGCGCTACGGTGGTTATTTTATTCTTTTACTTTCTCCCCCTGGGTCCGGTCATTATCTGGGTGCCGGGATACCTTGCCGTAGTTGCGGACTCAGAGGGGTAGGTTACGTCCGGAGTCCGGCTGCTCTCCCTTACCACTCGGGTAGCGGCCGGGAGTTTACTTTCGTTTTCGGCCATTGCTGGGGTTACCAGTAGCGGCGCATGCGCATAGTTTTTCGGCTGTGCCGGACACAGTTCATCTGTCTAAGTGTTTGGCTTACAGGTTTCCTGTTGTTTCGTCTTGGGGGGGGGGGGGGGGGTATGTGCAAGGACAGAGGAGATCTATTGCAGAAAGGGGGCATGTTAGGTACTTGTAGTTAGTCTGGAGGTTATGTAATATAGTTACCTGGCTCCTGTTCAGGTGCTGCAGACATGTCAGTATCTGAGGTCTGCTAATTAGGCTAGATAAGTAAGGTGGGGATAGTAATCTGCGATGTCATAGGTTATATCATATTATTACTCTGGTTACGTCTGATGCTTAAAATACATATTTAGGGGTATTCCCTTCATGTTTTTCAGATTCGGTTGATGTGAAGTCCACCAATTCTTCAGAGTATTTTTACGCAGCTTTCAGTATTGTATGTATTTCTTTAGGGATGGGGGAGTTTATTAACGTTGTATGTTTCCGGTTTAGGTTCAATCGTGTTTACTTTTTTAGCCGAGCAGTCATCGCTTACTCCACATATCGGTGTGGTCTTTTTCTGCATCAACTGTGTCTACTATTTTTCGTGTATGTATTGCTTATTTTCTGGATCGGTTCAATTCATACTTATTTTTATAGTGATTGGTTTCTGCAATTTCGGTTTCCTTTTCAGCAGGAGTTTGCGATATATCCTTTCCTCAGTTCCAAAGAATTCCTCCTCCTTTTCAGTACGGTGTATGTATTTATTTCTTATTAAGGGAGATATTATGGTTCCACAGACCTCTTTCGCTGATCTATGCTTCTGATTTTCTCAGGCATAGGTTTTGTTCAGGGGTCATCGTGTTGTCAGATTCAGGTATTGTTGGGGTTGCAGGGGGTTTGGTGATCACACGTTTCAGGGTTATACGTTGAATTTAAAGGCCGGTTTTGGTGTCACACAGTACGGCGTCTCAGCCTTGTATGTATCACGGCTCAGTCAGGTGGATGTTCTTCAGTTTATCACCTCTATCAGTGGTATTGAAATTCACGCTTTCTCCTCTCGCTTCTGCTTGAGGCGGTTTACCGGGTCAGACCTCGATGCCTCATGTTCTTTACGGGCAGAATTTATTCTAAGGTTTTTGGGAGGGGGGGGTCAGTAGAGGTGGATTGCCCTCGTCAATCCTCGCGCCTCATAATCTGACTTAGATAGTTCACTTGTCTCGTCCTGTGCACCCTCTAGAGGCAGGTTGCTTGTCAACCCACGCGCCTCATGTTGTCCTCTTCATGTCTTAATTTACGCTTAGCTCCGGGCTTACGGGTGTTATTGTTGTTGCAGGCAATGTCTATGTGTTCTGAATCCATGGAAGGGACCGCTGTGCCCCCATCACCAGCCAGATCTTCCTCTCAAGGGAGTGCTATGTCGCTCAGAACTTGGACGGTGCCTAAAATTGTTGCTGAGCTTTGCTGTAAGGGCATTCCATATCCAGCCATGGCTAGGAAAGCTGAACTTTATAGAATTCTTTGCTCTCACGGTACTCCGGGGACCAGCGAGCAGTCGGTTAGGGATAATGTGTCTCTGGTGCAAATTCATACCATGTTAAATACGCTGACAGCTTCTATGCAAGAGATGCAAGACAGAATGGCGGGTCTTGAGGCTCGTTCTAACGCAACTGCTCCCACAGTAGTCGCTGGCCCACTAGCTGCCACTAGGCAGGCAACAACTTCCGAGGGAGCTGGCACTCCGGGTACATCAGCTGTGGCTGTCGCAGATCCAGCACCTATTCCCAAGGCACAGACTGTGCCCTCGGTACCCGAGGTCCCAGTTCCAGTGGCTCTTGTAAATTCCACTATCAGGAAAGACATCTTGGATGGCAAAGATGTCAATCTGGCATCACTCCTGATTGCCTCACAGGATATCCTGGACAACAGAACTTTCACGTGTGGGGAAGTTTCGGTCACCGTTAAAGCCAGGGACCCCAGGTTGAGCAGGAAGTTGAACTTGCCGGAATTTGTCTTGGCTTTTGGGCTGTTCCAGGAAGTTCTGTGCTCTGCTCACCCAAGTAGGAGAGGTGAACTTGATCTGTACCTGCACAAGTTGGTCGACCTAGGCTATAAGTATGGAGGGTATTCTTTCTATGATTATCATCGGTTGTTTTCGGCAAAAGCAGCTGCAACTCTTTCCCAGTTCCAGGGCACCAATTGGACAGTATTAGATACCGAACTTTTTTGCAGACATTTTGCGGGCCTCAGGGCTCCACTCTGCAGGGTCTGTCAGTCTTCGACCCACGCCACCAATTGGTGTTCCTCTTCTGGTGAGGTAGCGTCTGCAACTGAAGGGGCAGCAGCCAAAACGCAACCATGTCCTACAGTTGATAAATTGGGCAGGCCAGTGCATTATTTGGGCAACGCCCAGATTTGTAATAATTTTAATTTATCAGCTTGCCGCTTCAGTCAATGTAGGCTCCTGCACATCTGCTGTATTTGCCATAGGGCCCATCCTAAAACTCAGTGTCCCAAGAGGTCTGGTGCCGAGGCATGACTAGGCAGGGTTAATCCTGATGTGCTCAGGTCATTTCTGTACGGCCATCCGTCTCTGGATTTTGTGAACTTTCTATGTGAAGGTTTCATTCATGGGTTCAATACGGGTATGGTTTGCGTACCTCACGAGACGTATGAATGTAGGAATCTTCAATTGGCACAGAGTTGTCCAGAAGTAGTGGCAGAACTCCTTAATAATGAAGTACGTAAAGGTTTTGTGATAGGACCATTTGAAAGGGCTCCCTTTAATAAATGGAGGGTTAGCCCGATCGGGGTTGCATGCGGGAAATTCTCCAATAAATTCTGATTAATCTATAATTTGTCAGCTCCTCATTCAAGCAGTACTCCGAGCATTAATTCTCTCATATCTTCAGAGGAAGTCATGTTAAAATACACTTCAGTGGACTCAGCAATTCAACGTATCTTGAAGCTAGGGGCAGGCACATGGCTCTCAAAAGCAGATATCTCCGATGCCTTTAAGCTGTTGCCCATACGACCCACTCTTTGGCCGTGGCACAGCATTATATGGCACGGACAATACTATTTTGCGACCCGTCTGACTTTGGATCTAAGAGCAGTCCATGGTTATTTGATTCCTTTGCCATAGCTCTTGAGTGGATATTGACCAATCACTGGTCTTGCAAAAACGTCCTTCATTACTTGGATGACTTCCTTTTGCTGGAAGCCCCTTTTTGTGAGCCTAGAGACTTGGGAACTCTTTTGCATGTTTCCAGGAGTCTCAACGTTCCTATAACTGACAGAAAGGTGGAGGGTCCTTCTACAACCATTACTTATTTGGGAGTTGTCCTTGATACGGTTAGGTTAGAAGCAAGCCTTCCTCAAGACAAACTTGTACGGATTCGTACAGTCTTGTACAATTTTTCTCACAATATGGTGACCAACAGACAACAGCTGCAGAGTCTGCTGGGAATGCTTAACTTTGCAATGAGGATCATCCCTCAAGGGAGAACATTTATCTCTAGACTTCTGGCCCTGTTGCCATCCGCCCCTGATGCTGACTCCCCTGTGGTGCTTGATCAAGCAGCCCGGGCAGACTTGATCATGTGGGATCAGTATTTGTCAGACTGGAATGGGGTTGCTATGTTTATCCCGAAGGCTGGTCAATTTTCCCCGGTGGTGATATCTGATGCTGCGGCTACAGCCGGTTACGCTGCTATTTTTGTGTCTCATTGGTTTTCAGAGGCTTGGCCCACCTCAGCCCTTTTTGAAATTGTCCCTATTGTTGCCGCAGATCAGAACTGGGGTCATCTTTGGCAGGGTCAGACCGTAGTGTTCTTTATGGATAATACTGCTACTAGGGATGCTACTGCAAAGGCAGATCAAAATCACTGAGTATCATGTCCTTTTTAAGGAAATTAATTCACACCGCGCTAATGCATAAGTTTCACATTGAATGTGTACATATTGAGGGTAAGAGAAATCTGGCAGCCGATGTCTTGTCACACTTTAACTTCCAGGCTTTCCAGCAAGTTATGCCAGAAGCGGACAGGTTGGCCTCTACAGCACCTCCGTTCAACACCCTGATGCTGGATTGAGCACGTTGCATGCCGGAGCAATTAACTTAATCAATCAGTCATTAGCTTCAACCACGGCTAGGTCATACAGTACAGCTTGGAAGGCTTTTGTTAGGTTCCAACAATTACATCCTTCTTCTTCCCCTTTCTGCATCCAATATGTCCTAGCTTTTGTGTATTTTTGCCACACTTCATTAAAGCTGTCTCACAACTCTATAGGTTGTACTTGGCAGGGGTCCAACATCATCACTCCCTCAGTAATCCTAGCTCCCCTTCCAAAATCAGCTCGCATGCAGTCAAGGCTGCCCTTAAGGGTATCTTGAAATCTGATAAACCGAAACCTCCAGGCAGGGTACCATTATTGATTGCCACTTTCCAGAATATCAGTACGGCACTGGACAACAATCCATTTGGTTTTAGAGGGAGTTTGGTTCTTAAGGCTGCTATTTATTTAGGGTTCTATGGGTTCCTCCGGCCAGGAGAATTTACAAAGACCAATTACGGCACTGATACTCTGCAAATCAGACACTTGGCCCCTACTGGTTCAGGATATTATCTTTTGCTTGATCACACGAAAACACAACAAGTTAAGCAAACTCAGGTGGAGTACTTTCCTACCAATAACCCTTGGTGCCCAGTCAGGGTTTTTCATCAACTATTAGCGTCACTCAGGGGTCAAGCCCCGGAGTCACCATTACTCCCTTTTCCAAAACTAGCACTTACCTCTAAAGATCTCATCAAACATGTAAGAATTTTGGCACGCAGCTCCGGGGTTAACCCTGCTTCCATTTCTGGGCATTCATTCAGAATGGGGCGGCGTCTTCGGCTTCTAAGCAAAGGGTGCCCGCGCATATCATCAAAAGATTAGGACGATGGAACTCACAATGTTATCAATTATATATCCCCAATCCGCAGGTTGAAATTGCTGAGGCCTTCAATTTGTTGGCCAGTGTCTAATTGATGTTTAATACAATAAAATTACCTTTTCCTACAAGTTGGTGTTTTGCCCACTTCTTACCTCAGGCTACTCCATACGGCCAACCGGGCACACACCAGGCCTAGGATAAGTTGGTAGGGTTATGCACGTGACCAAAGTAAGAATCTGACCATAAGTGATGGTTAACCTTATGGGTTAACCAAATTTGTGGGAGGAGTCCGGATCCGTATTTAAGCAGGCTGCAGGATTCTGGGGGATGTGCGGGTATTCTTTCTCCCGCCCACTTCTCTCTTATTTTTAGCATATACATTACACATCATTTGGGTAGCCCACTTCTTACCTCAGGCTACTCCATACGGCCAACCGGGCACACACCAGGCCTAGGATAAGTTGGTAGGGTTATGCATGTGACCAAAGAAAGAATCTGACCATAAATGGATTTTTCCAAAGCATTTGATACAGTGCCACATAAAAGGTTGGTGCATAAAATGAGAAGGATGGGGCTGGTGGTGAATGTGTGCAAGTGGGTAAGTAACTGGCTCAATGATAGGAAACAGAGGGTGGTTATTAATGCGTTTTTTCAACACGTTTTTTAATCCGGACCAAAAACCATGGTAGGCTACGGTTTTGGGTACAGGGGAAAAAACTGACAAAACCGTACAGGATGCAAAATGGACACAACCTGATGCATTGTTTTGGCATACGGTTTTCAAAGGAGAGTCAATGCATATGGTTTTCAATACGGTTCCGTACGGTTTTAACATTTAAAACATATACGGGAACCGTATTGCAAAAATGTGGTGTGAACCAAGCCTAACATAAAACTTGGGAAACCATGGCAAAACAGATAGGGAGAACTCGCGTTATTTATGGTAAAATCTTTGTTGTGGTTCGTGGCTTGGGGTAAGCCATGTGTCTCAGGGAGTGTAGACTCAAAATGTCCAATCAAACCATGTGGTCAGTGAATACAATATATTCACAAAGCCCAGGTACATTAGACACTTTAAAGGGGTACTCCGCTGCTCAGCGTTCGGAACAAACTGTTGTGACGTCATAGCCCTGCCCCCTCAATGCAAGTCTATAGGAGGGGGCGTGACAGCGTCACGCCCCCTCCCATAGACTTGCATCGAGGGGGTGGGGTGTGACGTCACGAGCTCCCGGCGCCGGCTCCAGCGTTCGTAACAGTTTGTTTCAAACGCTGAGCCGCGGAGTACCCCTTTAAATCAGTGAAGCTTATGGGCATAAAAACACAAATATAGCAAATAAAATGTATGTCATATTCATATCCATAACAATCTTCATCCTCACAATCCTGCCCCCAGGAATGGTGAGGATGTGAAGTTTGTAAGGTGTCCCCGCCGCCCCTGTACGTAGTCCCCTGGCCAGGAAGATAGCCCCGTCTTCTGGGCTGTAATCACGCCCCCTCCTTGTGATTGACAGCCCACATCACCGTTCTGCTTCGTCTGCCATGGGAGCAGAACAGTGACATGGGGTGTTAATGACGTGGAGAGGGTGTGATTACAGGACTAGGTAAGTATAGCTCCCCGCCTAGGGGACTACGTACAGGGGCGGCAGGGGACACCTTTCAAACTTCCTATCCTCACCATCCCTGTGGGTAGGAACTTCCCCCAGGAATGGTTATGATGAAGATTTTACCGTATATCATGTTGCTAACGTTATATATGGTACAATCTGATGCTTGGTTCCCTTTAAAGGGGTACTCCATTACACACATCTTATCCCCTATCCAAAGGACCGATGGAGGGGGCATGGCGTGATGTCATGAATGCGGAAGCTGCAAGCTTCACGCCCCCCTCAATGCAAATCTATGGGCATGACGTGGGCATGACGTGGGCATCCGTGGGCATGACGGCACGAAGGGTGTGGCCAACCCAAGAAAAGCGAGAAAACAGCATTCAGAACATTTTGTTCCGAACGCTGGCCGGTGGAGTACCCCTTTAAAGGACAACTGCAGTGGTAAACATTTATATATGCCCGTGCCGTCGGCGTATCACCGGCCGTAGTGATGTCCCACCCCGGTCGGTGATACTCTGAGCCCACTGTCATGTAAGAAGCCGGCCAGAGCTCCTTACATGACAGTGGGCTCAGCCTATCACCAGCCGGGGCAGGACATCGCTACGGCCGGTGATACGTCAACGGCTCTGCGGCGTCCCCGTCCCCAGGAAGTGGAATGACATCAGCACTGCCGGACCGTGAGGCCTGTGCCGGACCAACGGAGGCTCGTAGGAAGGTATGTATGAGTTTATTTTGTTTATTTTTGAGGCCTGGGCACGGGCATATATAAATGTGTACCACTACAGTTGTCCTTTAAGTGAGACAAGGAGCCGGTGCATTGCCGTGGAATGAGATTTGCCATAGAATGAGATGGTCCGCCTCCATCACATCCTATTGGCTCTCTCTTGTCACGTGACATATTTAAACGTCACGCATCGATGCGCACAGCATTGTCAATTTGGCTATCACAGAGAGAGGATCTCCTCACCCTGTGATAGCTGAAGCTGTACGGAGCTCTCATGGCCTCTGTGGCCCGACAGAAGTTCACACATGTACGCAGCTCATACGGCTGCCTCATATACATTTACTGTTGATCCACAGCGCTATCGGGATCCCTATGCCCGATGGCGCTGTCATCAGGATCCCCACGCCCGCAGCTCTACACCCCGTCCCCCGCAGCTGTACTTCCCGTCCCCCGCATCTCTACTCCCCGTCCCCCGCAGCTCTACTCCCCGTCCCCCGCATCTCTACTCCCCGTCCCCCGCAGCTCTACTCCCCGTCCCCCGCAGCTCTACTCCCCGTCCCCCGGAGCTCTACTCCCCGTCCCCTGTGAACGCTCAGGGAGCGATCCACAGCGCTATGGGGATTCCTATTCCTGATGCCGCTGTCATCAGTGTGCGTCCCCGCGAGCGCCCCATGCCCGCAGCTGTACTCCCCGTCCTCCGCCCCCCGCAGCTGTACTCCCCGTCCTCCGCCCCCCGCAGCTGTACTCCCCGTCCCGTTAACGCTCAGGGAACGGGGAACAGAAAGTAGAGCATCGGGCGCAGGTAAAGTAGTACTGCGCATGCGCAGCACTACGCGAATAACTTAACCTGCGCCCAATGCTCTGCTTTCTGTTCCCCGTTCCCTGAGCGTTAACGGGACGGGGAGTAGAGCTACGGAGGGACGGGGAGTACAGCTGCGGGCATGGGGCGCTCGCGGGGACGCACACTGATCACAGCGCCATCGGGCGTAGGAATCCCCATAGCGCTGTGGATCGCTCCCTGAGCGTTCACAGGGGACGGGGAGTAGAGCTGCGGGGGACGGGGAGTAGAGCTGCGGGGGACGGGGAGTAGAGATGCGGGGGACGGGGTGTAGAGCTGCGGGCGTGGGGATCCTGATGACAGCGCCATCGGGCATAGGGATCCCGATAGCGCTGTGGATCAACAGTAAATGTATATGAGGCAGCCGTATGAGCTGCGTACATGTGTGAACTTCTGTCGGGCCACAGAGGCCATGAGAGCTCCGTACAGCTTCAGCTATCACAGGGTGAGGAGATCCTCTCCCTGTGATAGCCAAACTGACACTACTGTGCGCATCGATGTGTGACGTTTAAATATGTCACGTGACAAGAGAGAGCCAATAGGATGTGATGGAGGCGGACCATCTCATTCTATGGCAAATCTCATTCCACGGCAATGCACCGGCTAGCAGTCACATGATATCGGCAACCTTAGTCGGCACTGGTAAACAGATATTTCTGATTGCAGGATGAGACTGTCATTAAGATATCACTTTGATATATTGGGTTTCATATAGTAATAACTAGTTTATGCAAATCTACACAATTAGCTAATACATAGTTTTACAAAAATCTGATTACTATGGCAGGAATGGACATGGAAAGAACTTTATATCAAGCGAAGGTTCCTTGTTCCTCGACTGCCAATGAGTCCATTCGTTGACTGAACTGAGACATACGGTGTTCATTTTAGGACATCGTCAGTCGTCAGACGTAACTCCGTCCTCCGTCAAGTGAAACGGCATCCCGCCTCCTCCCTTGGACCAATCGCGATCAGTCGTCAGTCGCAACTCCGTCCTCCGTCATGGGAAACGGCGTCCCGCCTCCTCCCTCGCACCAATCGCCATCATCCTTCAGCCACAACTCCATCCTCCCTCATACGAAACTCCCTCGTCCAAAACGCCGTCATGTCTCAGACGACTCTCCCTCCCTTGCAACTTCCTGCCGCATAGCAGAGCCGACGCTGCACAGCATGTATAGCAGAGTCGAAACTGTGAAACTTGCACATGTACTACAGACATTACATGTTCTACAGAGTCTGTATAGTAGAGCCAACACTGAATAGCGTGTACAGCAGAACCCGTAGAGCAGAGACAACACTGAATAGCATGTACAGCAGAACCCGTAGAGCAGAGACAACACTGAATAGCATGTACAGCAGAACCCGTAGAGCAGAGACAACACTGAATAGCATGTACAGCAGAACCCGTAGAGCAGAGACAACACTGAATAATATGTACAGCAGAACCCATAGAGCAGAGCCGACACTGAATAACATGTACAGCAGAACCTGTAGAGCAGAGCCAACACTGAATAACATGTACAGCAGAACCCGTAGAGCAGAGACAACACTGAATAATATGTACAGCAGAACCCGTAGAGCAGAGCCGACACTGAATAACATGTACAGCAGAACCCGTAGAGCAGAGCCAGCATTGAATAGCGTGTACAGCAGAACCCGTAGAGCAGAGACAACACTGAATAGCATGTACAGCAGAACCCGTAGAGCAGAGACAACACTGAATAACATGTACAGCAGAACCCGTATAGCAGAGCCGACACTGAATAGCATGTACAGCAGAACCCATAGAGCAGAGCCGACACTGAATAACATGTACAGCAGAACCCGTAGAGCAGAGCCGACACTGAATAACATGTACATCAGAACCCGTAGAGCAGAGCCGACACTGAATAACATGTACAGCAGAACCCGTAGAGCAGAGCCAGCATTGAATAGCGTGTACAGCAGGACCCGTACAGCAAAGAGCCGACACTGACTCGGTTCTGCTACACGTCAGGAAAGTATTTCATCTGGGGGATGACGGAGTTTCAGATGAGAGACTTTAGGATGACAAAGGAGGGAGGAGGGAGTTGCGGCTGATGCCTGCCGGAGATTGGCCCGAGGGAGGAGGCGGGACGCTGTTTCACCTGATGGAGGACGGAGTTACGTCTGTCGATGTCCTAAAATGGACACCGTGGAGGCGGCTAGTCACATGATATCAGCAATCTCAGTGAGCACTAGTAATCAGATTTTCCTAATTATGGGATGAGATTTCATTCTGACATACTGGGTTTCACATGTGAGTATGTAATTGATTGCGCTATTTTTCAGAACTGAAAGACAAAGTCAGGGACACTGCGGTCCAAGTGCCGGAGCGGTTGGGAACGATCGAGAAACGCGTGGAAATAATAGACGGGAGGATGAAGAATATGGAGGATGCGCACAAAGAAGAATGTGCAAACAGAACGCATCATCTAGAAGAGAAAAAGATCTCAGACCAGCTGCCTAAGAAGGCATGCCACGGAGAGCCACGTGCCATCAGTGCCCTGGGGCCAGGGAGAGGTAGAGCCAGCACTACCCAGCTCGCCCACAAGGTGGCAGCTCTCACCGAGTTACTAAACGGGCACAATGAGTTGCTGGTGGAATTGTATCAGAGGATGACTGAACTGGAGGGAACACGACGCGCAAAAGTCACACTGCAAGATGGGAGCGGAGATGGACGCTAAACGCAGACGGCCTGGTGTGTCGGGAGCCAGGGCATGTGACCGCAAGAGTAATGACCTCTAGGAAGGCTACAACGCACTACATCATGTCTTATCCTCCAGTCACATCCAGAGCAGCAGCATAATTCTGATATCTGAAGCTTACACACACCGGCTACATGTAAGCTGAGATACTTTATACCAGTCTTTCCCAACCAGGGTGCCTCCAGCTGTTGCAAAACTACAACTCCCAGCATGCCCGGACAGCCGTTTGCTTATTTCACATAATGCATTAGTTTAGACCAGGGCTTTCCAAACTAGGTGTAGTAAGTAGTCAGCCATAGTCCCCGGGTGTGTTTGGCAGGACCGTTCTGTCCCAGTCGACACTAGTCACTATAATTAAAGAAGAAGTGTCACGAGAAAAAACTTTGGATTTGGGATAAGTTTTAGATTTTGGAGCCCCGGCTCGCATTCACAGTGGTGCGTCATGCCATGCCCCCTCCATATAGCTATGGGAGAGCCGAAGATTGCTGAATACTTAAAGACCACCTAGATGGTCCAATAATACCCTTAAGTTCCCAACCGTCAACTTATTATGAATTTAATCCTAAATTATAAGGACTTTATTGAACTGATCCATAAACTAAATAAGGAATAATAAAGAATAACGAAATCACACTCTTAAGAGCACTGCATCTATAACAGCCTGTTTGGTTATTGATTCAGTGTTGGGCAAGGCCCACATGGGCCACATGCCTCTTGACAAAGCCACTGAGGTGGCGAAACGTTGAGGGGGCAGTGTTTTTTGGTTTTAACTAGCTGCATGCTCCAGCCAAAGTAGAAAGGGACATTATCTGCAGAATGGCCCCTACAAATCAGATAACATAAGGAGCTATTTTTAGCCCAACATTGAATCAACAGGCTGTTATGCATGCAGTACTTTTAAGAGTGTGATTTTGTTATTCTTTATTATTCCTTATTTAGTTTATGGACCAGTTCAATAAAGTCCTTATAATTTAGGATTAAATTCATAATAAGTTGACGGTTGGGAACTTAAGGGTATTATTGGACCATCTAGATGGTCTTTAAGTATTGTATGAATTCCCCCTCCAACCGTTGGTCTCATTCCTAAGTGTGAAGATTGCCGAATGGCTTTCCCATAGAGCTATATGAAGGGTGCGTGGCGGACCCTGCTTTTGGCGAGGGTCGTGAAGCACCGCTGTGAAGGAGAGCCGGGGCTCCAAATAGGAGAACGTGGGGGGCCCCAGAGCTCTGACCCCCCGCAATCTAAAATTATCCCCTATCCTTCGCATAAGGTATAAGTTTTCTCCCATGATACTTCTCCAGTGGCCGCAGCCCTGCTGCTGATCCGGAAGAGGTAACCGGCACTGCAACCACTTTAAATCAGTGAGTAGTGGTGGCTGCCGGGAGGATGTCACTCATCAGACGCGCCGAGTTTATGAGCCTCCACCTGGTTGATCTCCAAACTATGGACCTTCAGTGTAAAACTACAACTCCCAGCATTCCCGGACAGCCAACGGCTGTCCAGGTATGCTGGAAGTTGTAATTTTGCAACATCTGGAGGTCTGCAGTTTGGAGATCACGGCTATGTTAAAAAAAAAAAAAAAAGATATATATACATATATGTATATAAACATAATAAAACATAATAAATGATGGTACTAGATATAATACTGCAACAAGGAAGGGAAAACATGGATATTGCAGCTCATTCATTGCTATTTATGTTGCTTATAATAAACTATATATTAAATAAATAAAGCTGTATTCATACATACAGTACAGTGCTTAAATAATACCACCATACAGTAACTGAATACTACCATACAGTAACTGGATAATACTACCATACAGTACTTGAATAATACTACCATACAGTACCTGAATAATACTACCATACTGTAACTGAATACTACCATACAGTAACTGGATAATACTACCATACAGTAAATGAATAATACTACCATACAGTACCTGAATAATACTACCATACAGTAACTGAATACTACCATACAGTACCTGAATACTACCATACAGTACCTGAATAATACTACCATACAGTACCTGAATACTACCATACAGTACCTGAATAATACTACCATACAGTAACTGAATAATACTACCATACAGTAACTGAATACTACCATCCAGTACCTGAATAACACTACCATACAGTAAATGAATACTACCATACAGTAGCTAAATATTACTAACATACAGTACTGTACCTGAATAATACTACCATACAGTAAATGAATAATACCACCATACAGTAACTGAATAATACTACTACCATACAGCAACTGAATACTACCATCCAGTACCGGAATAACCCTACCATACAGTAGCTGAATAATACTACCACACAGTAGATGAATAATACTAACATACAGTAACTGAATACTACCATACAGTAACTGAATAATACTACCATATACTAATTGAATAATACTACCATACAGTAACTGAATAATACTACCATCCAGTAACTGAATAATACTACCATCCAGTACCTTAATAACACTACCTTACAGTAGCTAAATAATACTACCACACAGTAGCTGAATAATACTACCATCCAGTAACTGAATAATACTACCCTACAGTAACTGAATAATACTGCCATCCAGTAACTGAATACTACCATCCAGTACCTGAATAACACTACCATACAGTAGCTGAATAATACTACCATACAGTAACTGAATAATAAGACCATACAGTAACTGAATACTACCATACAGTAACTGAATAATACTAACATACAGTAGCTGAATACTACCATACAGTAACTGAATAATACTACCATATACTAATTGAATAATACTACCATACAGTAACTGAATAATACTACCATACAGTAACTGAATAATACTACCATACAGTAACTTAATAATACTACCATACACTAACTGAATTATACTACCATACAGTAACTGAATAATACTACCATATACTAAGTGAATAATACTACCATACAGTAACTAAATAATATTACCATACAGTAGCTGAATAATACTACCATACAGTAACTGAATAATACTACCATACAGTAACTGAATAATACTACCATACAGTAGCTGAATTATACTATCATACACTAACTGAATAATACTACCATACAGTAGCTGAATTATACTATCATACACTAACTGAATAATACTACCATACAGTAGCTGAATAATACTACCATACACTAACTGTCACGATTCGGCTGGCTGGAGGTGGATCCTCTGTGCCAGAGAGGGATTGGCGTGGACCGTGTTGGTGGACCGGTTCTAAGTTGCTACTGGTATTCACCAGAGCCCGCCGCAAATCGGGAAGGTCTTGCATCGGCGGTAGTAACCAGGTCGTATCCACTAGCAACGGCTCAACCTCTCTGACTGCTGAAGATAGGCGCGGTCCAAGGGAGTAGACAAGAGCAAGGTCGGACGTAGCAGAAGGTCAGGGCAGGCAGCAAGGATCGTAGTCAGGGGCAACGGCAGGAGGTCTGGAACACAGGCTAGGAACACACAAGGAAACGCTTTCACTGGCACAATGGCAACAAGATCCCGCGAGGGAGTGCAGGGGAAGTGAGGTATAAGTAGGGAGTGCACAGGTGATAACACTGATTAGGCCTGCTGCGCCAATCAGTGGCGCAGTGGCCCTTTAAATTGCAGAGACCCAGTGCGCGCGCCCTAAGGAGCGGGGCCGCGCACGCCGGGACAAGACAGACGGGGAACGGGTCAGGTACGAACGGGCGCCTCCCGCGTCGCGAATCGCATCCCGGCTGGGAGAGATATTGCAGCGCACCCAGTCAGCATGTCTGAATGGGGCGCTGCGAATGAGAGGATGCTGCGAGCGCTCCGGGGAGTAGCGGGGACCCGGAGCGCTCGGCGTAACACTAACTGAATAATACTACCATACAGTAGCTGAATTATACTACCATACAGTAAATGAATAATACTACCATACAGTAGCTGAATTATACTACCATACAGTAAATGAATAATACCACCATACAGGACATACTATACAACTATACTGCTATAAAGTGTCTAAACAAATACTGGATTTGAAGAAAAATAATACCTCCACACGTTGACCGACCAATGCCAGTTATCACAGAGCAAAAACTACTGCTATACAACACCAAAGTGATCCCATCACAACGGACTAATTACAGTCCCCAAATAATAGTCCTGAGCACCCATATAATATTCTCTGCAGTATACAAGGTGCTTTGTGTGGTCTACTTGCCGACTTCCTTGGAAAGTGTGTGAGACTCCCAGTCTTTTGTGGAGTTTGTGTATAAGGAGATTTGGGGTCTATATTTGTTAAGGAGTCTGGTCTGGGGTCTGTATTTATTAAGGAGTCTGGTCTGGGGTCTGTATTTATTAAGGAATCTGGTCTGGGGTTTGTATTTATTAAGGAGTCTGGTCTGGGGTCTGTATTTGTTAAGGAATCTGGTCTGGGGTTTGTATTTATTAAGGAGTCTGGTCTGGGGTCTGTATTTGTTAAGGAGTCTGGTCTGGGGTTTGTATTTATTAAGGAGTCTGGTCTGGGGTCTGTATTTGTTAAGGAATCTGGTCTGGGGTTTGTATTTGTTAAGGAGTCTGGTCTGGGGTTTGTATTTATTAAGGAGTCTGGTCTGGGGTCTGTATTTGTTAAGGAATCTGGTCTGGGGTCTGTATTTATTAAGGAGTCTGGTCTGGGGTCTGTATTTGTTAAGGAGTCTGGTCTGGGGTCTGTATTTGTTAAGGAGTCTGGTCTGGGGTCTGTATTTGTTAAGGAGTCTGGTCTGGGATTTGTATTTATTAAGGAGTCTGGTCTGGGGTCTGTATTTGTTGAGGAGTCTGGTCTGGGGTCTGTATTTGTTAAGGAATCTGGTCTGGGGTCTGTATTTGTTAAGGAGTCTGGTCTGGGGTCTGTATTTATTAAGGAGTCTGGTCTGGGGTCTGTATTTGTTAAGGAGTCTGGTCTGGGGTCTGTATTTGTTGAGGAGTCTGGTCTGGGGTCTGTATTTATTAAGGAGTCTGGTCTGGGGTCTGTATTTGTTAAGGAGTCTGGTCTGGGGTCTGTATTTGTTAAGGAGTCTGGTCTGGGGTCTGTATTTGTTAAGGAGTCTGGTCTGGGGTCTGTATTTGTTAAGGAGTCTGGTCTGGGGTCTGTATTTGTTAAGGAGTCTGGTCTGGGGTCTGTATTTGTTAAGGAGTCTGGTCTGGGGTCTGTATTTGTTAAAGGACATCTGCAGCAAAATACAACTTTCCACCGGGCGATAAGTGTTTGATGGTGGGGGGATCCCCCGCGATCTCCTGCATGGGGACAAGGCTCTGCTGCGGCTCTCCCCTGCAGGAGACGTGCCGGCCGTAGCATGACATCGCAGCTGACACGTCTCCTCCATGTAGCTCTATAGGAGAGGCGGGGATGCAGCATTCATGCCTCCCCGCCTTTCCCATAGAACTGTATGGGGAGGGGGCACACCGTCTACCTCATCCTGTGGATTGGGGATAAGTTGTCTTTTGCTGCAGATGTCCTTTAAGGAGTCTGTATTTGTTAAGGGGTCTTGTCTGTACTTGTTAGGGGTCTTGTCTGGGGTCTCTGTTTTGGTCTGTATTTTTATAGGGGGTCTGAATTTGTTTAGGAGTCTTATCTAGGGTCTATATTTGTTTAGGGGTCTGTATTAGTTTAGAGGTCTGGATTCCCTTAGGGGTCTGGATTTGTTTTGGGATCTGGTTTTGGTTCTGGATTTGTTTAGGGGTCTGGATTTGTTTTGGTGTCTGGTTTGGGGTCTGGATTAGTTTAGAGGTCTTGTTTGGGGACTGGATTTGTTTTTGTGTCTGGCTTTGGGTCTAGATTTGTTTTTGGATCTGGTTTGGGGTCTGGATTTGTTTTGGTGTCTGGTTTGGGGTCTGGATTTGTTTAGGGGTCTGGATTTGTTTTGGTGTCTGGTTTGGGGTCTGGATTAGTTTAGAGGTCTGGTTTGGGGTCTGGATTTGTTTAGGGGTCTGGATTTGTTTTGGTGTCTGGTTTGGGGTCTGGATTTGTTTTGGGATCTGGTTTGGGGTCTGGATTAGTTTAGAGGTCTGGTTTGGGGACTGGATTTGTTTTGGGATCTGGTTTGGGGTCTGGATTAGTTTAGAGGTCTGGTTTGGGGTCTGGATTTGTTTTGGGATCTGGTTTGGGGTCTGGATTAGTTTAGAGGTCTGGTTTGGGGACTGGATTTGTTTTGGGATCTGGTTTGGGGTCTGGATTAGTTTAGAGGTCTGGTTTGGGGTCTGGATTTGTTTTGGGATCTGGTTTGGGGTCTGGATTAGTTTAGAGGTCTGGTTTGGGGACTGGATTTGTTTTTGTGTCTGGCTTTGGGTCTAGATTTGTTTTTGGATCTGGTTTGGGGTCTGGATTTGTTTAGGTGTCTGGATTTGTTTTTGGATCTGGTTTGGGGTCTGAATTTGTTTAGGGGTCTGGATTTGTTATGGCATCTGGTTTTGGGGTCTGGATTTGTTCCATGATTCAGATGTTGTATTTTGGCCATGCATCCTACATAAATATAAACATTCTGCAGCGCGTTTCGCGCCCCACTTTGCTTTTCCACTGCTGAATCTTCCTGATGTCCCTTCTCAGATGTAGGCGACTGTGTGCAGCCTGTCCGGTCAGTACATGGCACTGTATGGCGGTATTATTTAGCACTATAATGGTTAGATAGTTATTTGTTTTATATGCTGTTCATACTGACCACAAATATCCCACATGAACCTGTATGTGCACATACCCAGAAATGATGCAGTCACGTGACAGACTGGACATCACTGCGGAAAGTTCCATATTACAACTCATCAGCTGATCAGGGAAGTTCCCTGCAGTCATGTTTCCAAACACACGGTATGGAAGCTACGGCCTGGCAGGGAAGACTACATTTCCCGTGATCCCCCGCGCGCAATCCTTGTGTGTCCCTCGTCACGCGCCATAGCTCGAGTCACGTGACCACCTGATTCTCTCAGGCTCCGGATTGTCATATGCACAAACACCGAGCGGAGCGGCCGCAGCGGACTGAACATGGCCAATGTGGCCAACAGGGTGTCCTGGTCCGGGAGAGAACAACCGGAGGAGGACGGGGAGAGCACACCGCTGCTGAACGGAGCCGGAACCAGACCGGTGAGAGGGGAGGACCGGACACCGGGGAAAACCGGGACAGGGGAGGACCGGACACCGGGAGAGGGGAACACCGGGGAAAACCGGGAGAGGGGAGGACCGGACACCGGGAGAGGGGAGGACCGGACACTGGGGAAAACCGGGAGAGGGGAGGACCGGACACTGGGGAAAACCGGGAGAGGGGAGGACCGGACACCGGGGAAAACAGGGAGAGGGGAGGACCGGACACCGGGGAAAACCATGAGAGGGGGAGGACCGGACACCGGGGAAAACAGGGAGAGGGGAGGACCGGACACCGGGGAAAACCGGGACAGGGGAGGACCGGACACCGGGGAAAACCATGAGAGGGGGAGGACCGGACACCGGGGAAAACAGGGAGAGGGGAGGACCGGACACCGGGGAAAACCGGGACAGGGGAGGACCGGACACCGGGGAAAACCATGAGAGGGGGAAAACCGGGGGAGGACCGGACACCGGGAGAGGGGAACACCGGGGAAAACCGGGAGAGGGGAGGACCGGACACCGGGAGAGGGGAGGACCGGACACTGGGGAAAACCGGGAGAGGGGAGGACCGGACACTGGGGAAAACCGGGAGCGGGGAGGACCGACACCGGGAGCGGGGAGGACCGGACACCGGGAGAGGGGAGGACCGGACACCGGGGAAAACCGGGAGAGGGGAGGACCGGACACCGGGGAACACCGGGAGAGGGGAGGGGAGGACCGGACACTGGGGAAAACCGGGAGAGGGGAGGACCGACACCGGGAGAGGGGAGGACCGGACACCGGGGAAAACAAGGGAGAGGGGAGGACCGACACCGGGAGAGGGGAGGACCGGACACCGGGGAAAACAAGGGAGAGGGGAGGACCGACACCGGGAGAGGGGAGGACCGGACACCGGGGAAAACCGGGAGAGGGGAGGACCGGACACTGGGGAAAACTGGGAGAGGGGAGGACCGGACACCGGGGAAAACTGGGAGAGGGGAGGACCGGACACCGGGAGAGGGGAGGACCGGACACTGGGGAAAACCGGGAGAGGGGAGGACCGGACACTGGGGAAAACCGGGAGAGGGGAGGACCGACACCGGGAGAGGGGAGGACCGGACACCGGGGAAAACCGGGAGAGGGGAGGACCGACACCGGGAGAGGGGAGGACCGACACCGGGAGAGGGGAGGACCGGACACCGGGGAAAACCGGGAGAGGGGAGGACCGACACCGGGAGAGGGGAGGACCGGACACCGGGGAAAACCGGGAGAGGGGAGGACCGGACACCGGGGAAAACCGGGAGAGGGGAGGACCGGACACCGGGGAAAACCGGGAGAGGGGAGGACCGGACACCGGGGAAAACCGGGAGAGGGGAGGACCGACACCGGGAGAGGGGAGGACCGGACACTGGGGAAAACCGGGAGAGGGGTGGACCGGACACTGGGGAAAACCGGGAGAGGGGTGGACCGGACACTGGGGAAAACCGGGAGAGGGGAGGACCGGACACTGGGGAAAACCATGAGAGAGGGGAGGACCGGACACCGGGGAAAACCGGGAGAGGGGAGGACCGACACCGGGAGAGGGGAGGACCGGACAATGGGGAAAACCGGGAGAGGGGAGGACCGACACCGGGAGAGGGGAGGACCGGACACTGGGGAAAACCGGGAGAGGGGAGGACCGGACACTGGGGAAAACCGGGAGAGGGGAGGACCGGACACCGGGGAAAACCATGAGAGAGGGGAGGACCGGACACCGGGGAAAACCGGGAGAGGGGAGGACCGACACCGGGAGAGGGGAGGACCGGACACCGGGGAAAACCGGGAGAGGGGAGGACCGGACACCGGGGAAAACCGGGAGAGGGGAGGACCGGACACCGGGGAAAACCGGGAGAGGGGAGGACCGGACACCGGGGAAAACCGGGAGAGGGGAGGACCGGACACCGGGGAAAACCGGGAGAGGGGAGGACCGGACACCGGGGAAAACCGGGAGAGGGGAGGACCGGACACCGGGGAAAACCGGGAGAGGGGAGGACCGGACACCGGGGAAAACCGGGAGAGGGGAGGACCGGACACCGGGGAAAACCGGGAGAGGGGAGGACCGGACACCGGGGAAAACCGGGAGAGGGGAGGACCGGACACCGGGGAAAACCGGGAGAGGGGAGGACCGACACCGGGAGAGGGGAGGACCGGACACCGGGGAAAACCGGGAGAGGGGAGGACCGGACACCGGGGAAAACCGGGAGAGGGGAGGACCGGACACTGGGGAAAACCGGGAGAGGGGAGGACCGGACACCGGGGAAAACCGGGAGAGGGGAGGACCGGACACCGGGGAAAACCGGGAGAGGGGAGGACCGGACACCGGGGAAAACCGGGAGAGGGGAGGACCGGACACCGGGGAAAACCGGGAGAGGGGAGGACCGGACACCGGGGAAAACCGGGAGAGGGGAGGACCGGACACCGGGGAAAACCATGAGAGAGGGGAGGACCGGACACCGGGGAAAACCGGGAGAGGGGAGGACCGACACCGGGAGAGGGGAGGACCGGACACTGGGGAAAACCGGGAGAGGGGAGGACCGGACACTGGGGAAAACCATGAGAGAGGGGAGGGCCGGACACTGGGGAAAACCATGAGAGAGGGGAGGACCGACACCGGGAGAGGGGAGGACCGGACACCGGGGAAAACCGGGAGAGGGGAGGACCGGACACTGGGGAAAACCATGAGAGAGGGGAGGGCCGGACACCGGGGAAAACCGGGAGAGGGGAGGACCGGACACCGGGGAAAACCATGAGAGAGGGGAGGACCGGACACCGGGGAGGACCGGACACCGGGGAAAACCATGAGAGAGGGGAGGACCGGACACCGGGGAAAACCATGAGAGAGGGGAGGACCGGACACCGGGGAAAACCGGGAGAGGGGAGGACCGACATCGGGGAAAACCGGGAGAGGGGAGGACCGACATCGGGGAAAACCATGAGAGGGGGAGGACCGGACACCGGGGAAAACAGGGAGAGGGGAGGACCGGACACCGGGGAAAACTGGGAAGGGGGGGGGGGGAGACTGGATAGTGGGGAAAAGCGGGAGTTGGGGGGGTACGGACTCCTGGGTAAAGCAGGAGAGTATAGGACCAGACAATGGGAGGACGGCCGAGAGATGGGAGACCAGACACTGGGAAAAACTAGGAGAGGGAGGCTCTGAGGGGACGGGGTGAGATTGGGGGAGCAGTATAAGATATTGGGGGTCTCTCACACGTGCAGTGGGTCAGGGAGGGGTTAAGAAGTCCCTCATCCTGGGATCACTCTGTACTTTGCCCTCAGGGTTCGTTGCTTCTGTCTGGGTCGTATTTACATTAGAATTCTCTTGTCCTGATTATATGGAGTTGCCCTTTAATCTTGTGACACTGGGGGGAGGGGGTGGGGGGGGGTCTTGACGTTACTTAAAGAGACGGATACCAGAGACACAGACGATTAGGAGACGTTACCGTCCGGGCAGTTCGGGGTTTCGCTGATCTTTGTCTTTCCCAGAAATCTTCAGTTTTCTGTCTCTATAGAGAATTACCACTTCCAGTATAACCGCACAGTCGGTGGCTGTCAGTGCATGCTGGGATTTGTAGTTCCTCAGCAGTTGGATTTTAAGCTTACATGAAAGCCGTCTCATAGTCTGGCATGCCATTATGAATTCTAGATTATCGGAAAGTTGAGTATAGACCAGTATGGCTGCCGTGCATCCAGTAGGGCAGTGTTTCCCAACCAGTGTGCCTCCAGCTGTGGCAAAACTACAACTCCCAGTGTGCGTGGACAGCTGTAGTGTACAGCAGCAATCACAGCGTCAATGTAAATCAGTGGTCTCAAACTGTGGCCCTCCAGATGTTGCAAAACTTCAACTCCCAGCTTGCTGTCCGGGCATGCTGGTAGTTGAAGTTTTGCAACATCTGGAGGGCCACAGTTTGAGACCGCTGTATTAATACAAAAATAATGGCTGTCTGGTCATGCTGGGAGTCGAATTTTTGCAACATCTGGAGGGCCACAGTTTGAGACCGCTGTGTTAATACAAAAATAATGGCTGTCTGGTCATGCTGGGAGTTGAAGTTTTGCAACATCTGGAGGGCCACAGTTTGAGACCACTGATGTAAATACTCCGAGCACTGGGGATTATGTAATCCTGGTGCCTGAACCTGAGAACATCGGATGATCACCTGTGCCCGTGCTTGCTGTGTGACTACAACTCCCAGCATGTCTAGTACCGTGTACAACATGGGGCTGCTGTCTGTGGGCATTATGACTACAACTCCCAGAATGTCTAGCTTCTTTCAGTACAGCAGTTTGTAGCCTTCGGCTCTCTTGTTGTTGAGTGACTACAACACCCAGCATGTCCTGTATTACTGTTATAGGACTACAATTCCCAGCATGTCCTTTATTACTGTGTTATAGGACTACAATTCCCAGCATGTCCTGTATTACTGTGTTATAGGACTACAATTCCCAGCATGTCCCGTATTACTGTGTTATAGGACTACAATTCCCAGCATGTCCTGTATTACTGTGTTATAGGACTACAATTCCCAGCATGTCCTGTATTACTGTGTTATAGGACTACAATTCCCAGCATGTCTTGTATTACTGTGTTATAGGACTACAATTCCCAGCATGTCTTGTATTACTGTGTTATAGGACTACAGTTCCCAGCATGTCCTGTATTACTGTGTTATAGGACTACAATTCCCAGCATGTCTTGTATTACTGTGTTATAGGACTACAATTCCCAGCATGTCCTGTATTACTGTGTTATAGAACTACAATTCCCAGCATGTCCTGTATTACTGTTATAGGACTACAATTCCCAGCATGTCCTGTATTACTGTTATAGGACTACAATTCCCAGCATGTCTTGTATTACTGTTATAGGACTACAGTTCCCAGCATGTCCTGTATCACTGTGTTATAGGACTACAATTCCCAGCATGTCCTGCAGAGTGTAGCCCATTGGTCTGCCACCTGATATATAACAAGAAATCCCATCATGCCCCAGTTATGTAGCAGTCATCTGATGTATAACTACAACCCTCACTATGTCCAGTGGTTTGCAGCCTGTAGTTCTCCAGCTGTTGTGTAACTACAACTCTCACCATGTCCGCTCCCATGCATGCGGTACGATAACTCGTCTGTGACTCTGATTCGTATAGAACTATAACTCCCATCCTGCCCAGAATGGTCTGCAGCCTACATCTGTGCAGCTCTTGTGTGACTACAACTCCCAGCATGTCCAGTTTATGATTTGTAGCCTAGCTATATAATTCCCTCATGCAGTCAGACGTTCTGGGGGTTGAGGCGTTGTTCAGAGCCTTGTACAGCACTACAGCTTGTGGAGCTCTATTCCCCACTCTGCTCAGACCGTTATTTGCACGCTGTTGCTTTAAAGGAGTACTCCAGTTAAAAAAAATTAATAAAAATTTTGTAAATTACTTCTATTAAAAAAATCTTTACCCTTCCAGTACTTATCAGCTGCTCTATAATACAGAGGAAGTTCATTTTTTTAAAAAATTTCTTTCCTGTCTGACCACAGTGCTCTCTGCTGACACCTCTGTCCGTGTCAGGAACTGTCCAGAGCAGGAGCAAATCCCCAATAGCAAACCTATCCTGCTCTGGACAGTTACTGACATGGACAGAGGTGTCAGCAGAGAGCACTGTGGTCAGACAGAAAAGAACAACTCAACTTCCTCTGGATCATACAGCAGCTGATAAGTAGTGGAAGGATTAAGATTTTTTTTAATAGAAGTAATTTACAAATCGGTTTAACTTTCTGGCACCAGTTGATTTGAGAAAAATTGTAGATTGTAGAGTACCCCTTTAAATCCTCTCCCCCCCCCCCCCCCCCCCTTGTGTCGCACAGATCTGTTTATTGGATCTTATGAGTGTTCGCCGTCCGGTCACCGGGAATCGTCACTTATTCCAGTGGTGGAAACGTCTCATGGGTCTCACCTGACAGGGACGTTCTCCTGACACATATACTGACCAATGGTTTCCGTATATTAATGGCGTTCAGTCAGTCATGCGGTAGAATAGGCGGCCGGGCATCTTCAGAAAGGGATCAGTTCTAAGTGTAGGATCCTGTCAGTGCCGCAGCAACAAACATGGCGGCTATTATAGTGGTCCCTCAAGTTACAATATTAATCGGTTCCAGGACGACCATTGTATGTTGAAACCATTGTATGTTGAGACCAGAACTCTATGGAAACCTGGTAATTGGTTCTGAAGCCACCAAAATTTCATCCGAAAATAGGAAAAAGTGAGGATTAAAGAAAAATAAGTAGATAACTAATATAGATAAAGCAAATCCTTATATATAAAAGTAATAAAGATCTGCTGGGAGATGTAATCACTGTCTATGTTAGCGTTTCCCAACCAGGGTGCCTCCAGCTGTTGCAAAACTACAACTCCCAGCATGCTGGGAGTTGAAGTTTTGCAACAGCTGGAGGCACCCTGGTTGGGAAACGCTGGTCTATGAAGAGGACAGGAGCTTCTTCAGGGTCCTGTACAGTACACACAGTGTCCTAAAAATTTAAAATGGAGCCGCCCTCACCTGGTGTCCAAAGGAGCAGCTAACCCTGTACAGATAGAGTACAGAACATGTAATACCTCCCTGTACTGTAGGGGGCGCTACCAGACACCAGTCAGTGCATACACTTCAGTAATACAGGTAAAGAGTAGTACAGAACATGTAATACCTCTCTGTACTGTAGGGGGCGCTACCAGACACCAGTCAGTGCATACACTTCAGTAATACAGGTAAAGAGTACAGAACATGTAATACCTCCCTGTACTGTAGGGGACACTACCAGACACCAGTCAGTGCATACACTTCAGTAATACAGGTAAAGAGTACAGAACATGTAATACCTCCCTGTACTGTAGGGGGCGCTACCAGACACCAGTCAGTCAGTGCATACACTTCAGTAATACAGGTGTTTTACCAGTGAATGCCCATTCTGATTGGTCAGTTCTTCCGGCCATTGACATGTTTCACAGATCTGGACTGTCTATAGCATTGTATGTTGAGTCTGGTTTCAAGTTACAATGGTCCAGAAAAGACCATTATATGTTGAAACTATTGTATGTTGAGGCCATTGCAAGTTGAGGGATCACTGTACTGCCGATATCCATCCCGGCTACGGCACAATATGGTCAATCTGCGGAAGAACAGGACATTTGGGGAGATTTATCATAACCTGTACAGAGGAGAAGTTGCTGAGTTGCCCATAGCAACCAATCAGATAACTACTTTCATTTTTGAAAAGGCCTGTGAAAAGGGAAAGTAGCGATCTGATTGGTTGCTATGGACAACTCAACAACTTTTCCTCTGGACAGGATCTGATAAATCTCCCCTATGGTCCCCTGAGAACAGTCATGTCAGCCCCAGGTACAGCAGGCTGGGAGGAACGCCATTGCATGTTCCTTAAAGGGGTACTGACCTGGAAAACATTTTCTTTATATATATATCAACTGGTGCCAGAAAGTTAAACAGATGTGTAAATTACTTCTATTAAAAAATCTTAATCCTTCCAGTACTTATTAGCTACTGTATAATACAGAGGAAGTTCTTTTTTTTTTATTTTTTTTTATTTTTTTCCCCTTTCTGTCTGACCACGGTGCTCTCTGCTGACACCTCTGTCCATGTCAGGAACTGTCCAGAGTAGGAGCAAATCCCCATTGCAAACCTATCTTACTCTGGACAGTTCCTGACATGGACAGAGGTGTCAGCAGAGAGCACTGTGGTCAGACAGAAAAGAACTTAACTTGTAGTACACAGCAGTTGATAAGTACTGGAAGGATTACGTTTTTATTATTATAATTTTTTTTTTTAAATAGAAGTAATTTACAAATCTGTTTTAACTTTTCCAGTACTTATCAGCTGCTGTATAATACAGAGGAAGTTCTTTTCTTTTTGAATTTCTTTTCTGTCTGACCACAGTGCTGTCTGCTGACACACCGGTCAGCTGTCAGCTGATAAGTACTGGAAGGATTAAGATTTTTTTTTTTTTTTTGATAGAAGTAATTTACAAATCTGTTTTTAACTTTGTGGCACCAATTGATGTAAAAAATAAAAATAAAAAAATAAAAAATGTTTTTCACTAGAGTACCCCTTTAAAAATTGCAAACCAAGCATCTACCTTGCACACTGTGGTTCCTTGAGGTTTGGGCTCAGCTTGGGCTGTCCCAGATGCAGCAGGTTTGGAGATTCTTCATTGCATATTCCTTTTAAAGGGGTACTCCGGTGGAAAACATTCTTTTTTTAATCAACTGGTGCCAGAAAGTTAAACAGATTTGTAAATTACTTCTATAAAATAAAAAAATAAAAAATAATCTTAATCCTTCCAGTACTTATTAGCGGCTGTATATTACAGAGAAAGTTCTTTTGTTTTTGGATAATTTTTTTTTGGTCCACAGTGCTCTCTGCTGACACCTCTGTCCATGTCGGGAGCTGTCCAGAGCAGGAGAGGTTTACTATGGGGATTTTCTCCTGCTCTGGACAGTTCCTGACATGGACAGAGGTGTCAGCAGAGAGCACTGTGGACGAGACAAAAAAAAGAAATTAAAAAAGAATAGCCTTTGGCTATCCGGGTATGCTGGGAGTTGTAGTTTTGCAACAGCTGGAGGCACCCTGATTGGAAAACTCTGCCTTAGACATTCCAGATATATCGAATGATCCGTTGACCCTTTTATATAATGACAAGTTCTGCAGCTTCGTAATATACAGGCAGTGCACGTGCCAACATCTGGCTGATAACAGAGAGCGCTGGACTGTATTCAGGAGATGGGCACAGGATGCCTGGAGGAGATCCGTGCGTGTAATGGATGTGTCCGGTAGTTAGAGGGTCACCCTCCCGCCCCCCTGCACACACAAGGCAGCGCATTTATGAGGAAGCGGGCGTCTTGCGTAACCAACCTGCAGCTTCTCATTTCCTGACAAGACACTGAGGCTTCCATTGACAGCGTAAAGTGGCGTGTAATGCGATGTCGCCGGCCTGTCATGGCTACAGAACCTAGTGAGGAGCCTTACTGTCCCATTGAAAAAACACTAAAATTAAAGGGGTACTTTTTTTTTTTTAATCAACTGATGCCTGAACGTTAAACAGATTTGTAAATGACTTATATTTAAAAATCTCAATCCTTCCAGTACTTATCAGCTGCTGTATGCTCTACAGGAAGTTCTTTTCTTTTTGAATTTCTTTTGTCTGACCACAGTGCTCTCTGCTGACACCTCTGTCTATTTTAGGAACTGTCCAGAGCAGGATAGGTTTGCTATGTGGATTTGCTCCTACTCTGGACAGTTCCTAAAATAGACAGCAGAGAGCACTGTGGTCAGACTAGAAAGAACTACACAACTTCCTGTGGAGCATACAGCATCTGATAAGTACTGGAAGGATTAAGATTTTTTAATAGAAGTAATTTATAAATCTGTTAAACTTTCTGGCACCAGTTGATAAAAAAAAATAAAAAATAAAAAAATTTCCAGTGGAGTACCCCTTTAATCCTTCCAGTACTTATCAGCCGCTGTATGCTCTACAGGAAGTTGTGTAGTTCTTTCTAGTCTGACCACAGTGCTCTCTGCTGACACCTTTGTGTATTTTAGGAACTGTCCAGAGTAGGAGCAAATCCCCATAGCAAACCTCTCCTGCTCTGGACAGTTCCTGACATGGACAGAGGTGTCAGACAGAAAGGAAATTCAAAAAGAAAAGAACTTCCTGTGGAGCATACAGCAGCTGATAAGTACTGGAAGGATTAAGATTTTTAAATAGAAGTAATTTACAAATCTGTTTATCTTTCTGGCACCAGTTGATTTAAGAAAGGGAAAAAAAAATGTTTTCCAGGGGAGTACCCCTTTAACCCCTTAAGAACTCAGCCCATTTGGGCCTTAAGGGGAGGAGGTTTTTCCTCATCCCCTTCAAAAAAATCATAACTCTTTTATATTTTCATCCACAGACTAGTATGAGGGCTTGTTTTTTGCGCGACCAGTTGTCCGTTGTAATTCCATCACTCACTTTACCATAAAATATATGGCGCAACCAAAAAAATACTATTTGTGTGGGGAAATTAAAAAGAAAACCGCAATTTTGCTAATTTTGGAAGGTTTCGTTTTCACGCCGTACAATTTATGGTAAAAATGACGTTTTCTTTATTCTTTGGGTCAATACAATTAAAATGATACCAATGATTATATACTTTTCTCTTACTGTTGCGCTTAAAAAAAATGGGGGGGGGAGATTCATCAAAACCCGTCCAGAGGAAAAGTTGCTGAGTTGCCCATAGCAACCAATCAGATCACTTCTTTCACTTTTGAAAAGGCCTTTGAAAACTGAAAGCAGCGATCTGATTGGTTGCTATGGGCAACTCAGCAACTTTTCCTCTGGACAGGATCTGATAATTATCAAAATCTGTGTAGAGAAGTTGCTGAGTTGCCCATAGCAACCAATCAGATCGCTGCTTTCAGTTTTCACAGGCCTTTTCAAAAGTGAAAGAAGCCATCTGATTGGTTGCTATGGGCAACTGTTCCTCTGCGCAGGTTTTGATAAATCTCCCCCATTGTCTTTACCAGTAATACAGCTATTATAGCCTTGCTGCAATGGCTGATAACAGGGAGCAATAGTCTGCAGCCTAGATTCCAATACTAAACGTATGTTTCAGGGAGGACTGACGGGACCGCTTTGTGCAGCCATTTGTGGTGATTGTCATCGCTTGTGATGTGTTTGTGGTTCACACATTGATGTATCCGAGTGATTATCTAAGCCGGCGGCGATACGACGGCGATACTGCATGACTGTGCCGTCTACTGGGCAGTCAGCCATAAGAGTTCCCGAACTCCAGCTGTTGCAGAACTACAATTCCCAGCATGCCCGGACAGCCGTTGGCTGTCCGGGCATGCTGGGAGTTGTAGTTTTGCAACAGCTGGAGGCACATGGTTTAGTAAAACGCTGCCGTAGACTATGCAAAGGCTCTTTATTTCTTTAAAGCAGTGTTTCCCAACCTGTGGCTGCTCAGCTGTTGCACATACTACAACTCCCAGCATGCCTGGGCATGCTGGGAGTTGTAGTTTCGCAGATTAGGGGAACGCTGCTTTAAGTTATTGTAAGGAAACTTTTTTCTTGTTCCCTCTTCACGTAGATTCCTTCCTCTTTCTCATTTTGCTGAGTCTTATCTTAACCCGTTACAATGTAATCGGGGCCTTATCTACCGGTAATGAGTTGAGTCATTAACTTAAAGGGAAACTCCACTCTTACACTGTCAACCTGGGGAGGTAGATTTTTTTAATTGCTTTACTATTATTATTATAATTATTATAATATTTATAAATTTTTTATGAAATTATTATATTATGTTATTTATTTTATTTTATTAATAATAGCAATAATAATGGTTATTATTATTATATTTATCAATTTATTATGATATTGATATTATCATATTATTTAATGTGTTATTATTTTATTAATAACATAATAATTGTATTATTTATTATATTTATCGATTATATTTATATTATATTGTGTTGTTGTTGTTATTATTATTTTGTAATTAATAATAATATTATTATTATTGACAATAATAATGGTATTAACAGTTGTTGGTTGTTAATAATATTATTATTATTAATTATTATTTATTCCTCTTCTAGGCTTCTAGTTCCATTATTATTATGGTATTATTATTATTAACAGTTATTGGTGGTTAATTATATTATTATTAATTATTATTTATTCCTCTTCTAGGCTTCTAGTTCCATTATTATGGTATTATTATTAACAGTTATTGGTGGTTAATTATATTATTATTAATTATTATTTATTTCTCTTCTAGGCTTCTAGTTCCATTATTATGGTATTATTATTAACAGTTATTGGTGGTTAATTATATTATTATTAATTATTATTTATTCCTCTTCTAGGCTTCTAGTTCCATTCTCTTCCGCATCGGGCAGCTGAGTACCGTGGACCTCGAGGATGACAATCGCGAGCTGGTAAGGGGTTAACCCTCTGAATTTGGCTCCAGGACCTCAGGAGTTAAAGGGGTACTCTGTAGAGAAAAAAATATATATCTTCGCAAATCAACTGGTCCCAGAAAGTTAAACAGATTTGTAAATTACTTCTATATAAAAATCTTAATCCTTCCAGTACTTATCAGCTGCTGTATACTACAGAGGAAGTTGTGTAGTTCTTTTCTGTCTGACCACAGTGCTCTCTGCTGCCACCTCTGTCCATTTTAGGAACTGTCCAGAGCAAGGTAGATTTGCTATGGGGATTTGCTCCTGCTCTGTACAGTTCCTGACACAGACAGAGATGTCAGCAGAGAGCACAGAGGTCAGACAGGAAAGAAATACAACTCCTAGTATGCCTGGACCGCCAACGGTTGTCTGGGCATGCTGGGAGCTGTAGTTTTGCTGCATCTCTATCGCCACTGCTTGTGCACTACTGGTGTAGTGCATTGTGAGATCTCATCTAGATGCATGTAAGGCTTTTATGAAATAAAATAATTCTCTTTAATTTAATTCATTCATATATTTAATTTAAACATTTTTTTTTTTTTTGCAGGAAACTGATTTCTCCTCATCGGTGGTTAAAGAAATCCCGCACAATGAGCACCTGCTGTCGCTGAAATACGAGGTGACGTACCTACCCCCCCCGATGGCTATGCCTAAAATCTTATTAATCGCTTTAGGAAATTGCATATATATCTCCTTACCTGTGATGATCACTGCTGCAAAACTACAACCCTGAGCTTGCTGGGAGTTGTAGTTTTGCAGCAGTTTAAAAGGCAGGGGTGCAAGATCCTGCCCGTGTGGCATGTTGATTGATTCCTGGGAGGAGGGGGCTGTTAAAACATTTAGTTCCGAATGCTGTGTGCGCGCGCTGCGGGGGTTGGCCACGCCCCCTCATTACGTCAGTTCATGCCCCCTCCCATAGGCTTGCGTTGAGGGGCGTGGAGGGATGTCATGAGGGGCATGGCGTCCCCTGCAGCGCGCACAGTAAATATTCCGAACGCTGGCCAGTGGAGTACCCCCTTAATTTCGATCAGCTGAATTGTCGTTTCAGTGTGTCACTTCTCATTGCAGAGCCTGGATTATGATAACAGTGAGAACCTGCTGTTCTTGGAGGAGGAGCGCAGGATCAATCACGCTGTGAGTATCTGATTCGTACGCTTCATTCTTACCTCATGGGGTTGTGACCTATGTATAACACGACAGTGCCGAACTGCAACTCCCAGCATGCACAGTGGGAGATGTTTTTTTTGCAGCATTCTATGTAATGATTGTGTCCGGCTGATGACTGCAGACAATAGACGTGTTCTCTCTCCCGCAGGCGTTTCGTACTGTAGAGGTCACCCGCTGGGTCATCTGTGGGATGATCGGGATCTTGACCGGACTCATCGCCTGCTTCATAGACATCATGGTGGAACAACTGGCGGGTGTGAAGTACCAGGTCATAAAGAACAGTATCCTCTGTGTGGCCCTTCATCTAATTGAGAACCCTGAGTCCTGACTAAGACATTTAGGGTGCATTTATTAAAGGGTTCTCCACCATAAGGTGATTTTAGTACGTACCTGGCAGACAGTAATGGACATGCTTAGGAAGGATCTGCGCTTGTCTTGGCCTAAATGGCTATGTTGTGAGAATACCAGAACACTGGCTAGCTTTCTGTGAACTTGTATTTCCTGTTTTCCATTTTCTTCTTTGCCTACAAATCCCATAATTCCATGTTCCTCCCTCCCACCCATCAGTTACCCCACCCATTGAAACATAAATGAGCTGCAGACCTGTGGTTTTCAATCCGGGTGCCTCCAGCTGTTTTATTACTTGCAGATTGTGTTCTCCACCCATTGAAGCAGACAGGCTCCCTGTCATCAGCTGACTAGTGAGTCAGGTCTCGACCGCATTGCAACCTGGGAAAAATCCGAGATAGCAGACATTTTGTATGCGGTTAAAAATAAATATTGGGGTGAAAATCACAGAAGAATTGTGAGAAAACCGTCACACACAGGTACAGACACTATATTATGAACTACACTAACTTTACAGGCCCTGTAGCATAGTCAAATAAAAAAAAATCCTGGAATACCCCTTTAACCCAAACTAATGCATACGTGGTGCAGTTATCCATAGCAACCAACACGGTGACAACCTTTATTTAAAGGGGTACTTCAGTAGAAAACATATATATATATATATATTTTTTTTTTTTATCAACTGGTGCCAGAAAGTTAAACAGATTTGTTAATGACTTCTATTAAAAAATCTTTACCCTTCCAGTACTTTTTAGCAGCTGTATGCTACAGAAGAAATTCTTTTCTTTTTACATTTCTTTTTTGTCTTGTCCACAGTGCTCTCTGCTGACACCTCTGTCCGTATCAAGAACTGTCCAGAGCAGGAGAAAATCCCCATAGCAAACCTATGCTGCTCTGGACAGTTCCTGACATGGACAGAGGTGTCAGCAGAGAGCACTGTGGACAAGCCAAAAAAAATCTAAAAGAAAAGACTTTCCTGTAGCATACAGCTGCTAAAAAGTACTGGAAGGGTAAAGATTTTTTAATAGAAGTCATTTACAAATCTGTTTAACTTTCTGGCACCAGTTCATTTAAAAAAAATAAAAGTTTTTTTCCAAAGGAGTACCCGTTTTAATAGTCTTTAAAAGCTGGAATCTGACTGGTTGCTATGGATCTGGGCCCCGCAGCTCTGTCTGATCACATGATTGCACATTCATCTCCTGAAATACTCAATACTTTGTTCTTCCCTGTATGTAACTTATGATGTCCTGCAAAATTGGCACATTTCCCCTCCGAAAGTATACTCTGTGCTGCTCGGCACCTTGCTTTTCCCGGTATGCACCTTGTTTTTCTGTTGTCTCGCATTATATTTACGCATACCTCTCCTGAAATACTGTGCCGCTTGCTAGGGATCGACCGATTATCGGTATGGCCGATACTATCGGCCGATAATCACGATTTTGGGCAGTATCGGTATCGGCAATTTCCTTGCCGATAAGCCAATAATGCCCGACCGCCCCCCCCCCCCGACCCACCGCACCGCGTCGCACCCCCCACCGTAGTGCTGGGCGGTATACCGGTATGGATTTTTGCCCATACCGCTATACCGGTCGGGCCCCTCCCCCACCCTCCGAGTCAATAAAAAAAATGAAACTTACCCGTAATGGGGGTGGTCCGAGCCATCCATCCTTCCTGTAGTGTCCGGGGCATTCTGGGTGGAGGGTGAACCGGTCCGGGCTGTCCTTCTCCGGGGGTCATCTTCTCCACTCCGGGCAGGCTCCGGCCTAGTACTCTGCATAGACGCTGCTCCTCCGTGACGTCAGGTGCGTCGCTGCGCACGGGCGTCACTGCGCAGCAGCGTCTATGCTGCGTTACTAGGCCGGAGCCTGCCTGGAGTGGAGAAGTTGAGCCCCGGAGAAGGACAGCCTGGACCGGTTCACCCTCCACCCGGAATGCTGCCGGACACTACAGGAAGGATGGATGGCCCGGACCACCCGGACAGGTAGGGGAGAGAAGCGGGTGGTGGCGGTGGCGGCCTATGGCACCGCAAAAGCCACTGCAGTGCATTGATTTAAAGCACCCTCTTTAAATCAATGATCTGCAGCGGTGTCGCGGGAGGATAAATAGCCGATAACATATACCGGAATATCGGTATAAGTTATCGGCTATCGGCCCTAACCTCCACCGATTATCGGTATCGGCCCTAAAAAACGATATCGGTCGATCCCTACCGCTTGCCACTTTGCTCTTTTACAGTATGCAGCTTTGTCTGATCTCCTGCAGGATCAGCAGCACGCCTAAGAATCTGTGCTTCTCTGTGATCTCTCATGAGAGATGCACGTTTTGCTCCTTAAATACCCTGTTTTTTTTTTTTTTTTTACCTGTTAAGGATCAAGGAAGTACCTGTACGCCCTGATGCCTTAAAGGGGTAGTCCGCTGCTCAGCGTTTGGACCAAACTGTTCCGAACGCTGGAGGTGGCGCTGGGAGCTCGTGACATCATAGCTCCGCCCCCTCAATGCAACTCCCATAGACTTGCATTGAGAGAGGGGGGTGTGATGTCATGAAGGGGTGGGGCTATGACGTCACGAGCTGCCGACTCCAGTGTTCAGAACAGTTTGGTCCAAACGCTACACAGCAGAGTACCCCTTTAAGTGGGGTTGAAGCGAGCTCAGGAGCTGAGCTTTAGAGCAGTGAGTGTCAGATACTATACCTCCGCTGCACGACATTTAACCCTTTAGACGCCTTGATCAATGCCGATCACCCCATCTAAAATGAAAGTGAAACTTGCCGGTAGCTTGGTGGAGCTCACCGTGGAAGCGGCCTTTCTGACCCCCCGCAGGAAGCCGCTGCCGACACACTCCCTCCATGTATCTCTATGGGATACATGGAGGGGGCGTGTTGTCCGGCGCACGGTTGACACGCCCCCTTCCAGCAGACTGCGGGGTCCTGTTCAGGAGACCCCCTGCAATCTGTAACTTATCCCCTATCCTTTGAATAGGGGATAAGTTGTTTTTTGCTGTACTACTTTAACTATCCCCTCCTTATTTTCGTTCTCCCTATGACTTATTTGCCTGATCACATGAATGGACTGGTTCACTGCAACCCCAACTCCACCCTTACTACTGGGGTGACACACTGTAACAAACCCCCTCCTCATATAATCTCCTTACTACTGGGGTGACACACTGTAACAAACCCCCTCCTCATATAATCTCCTTACTACTGGGGTGACACACTGTAACAAACCTCCTCCTCATGTAATCTCCTTACTACTGGGGTGACACACTGTAACAAACCCCCTCCTCATGTAATCTCCTTACTACTGGGGTGACACACTGTAACAAACCTCCTCCTCATGTAATCTCCTTACTACTGGGGTGACACACTGTAACAAACCTCCTCCTCATGTAATCTCCTTACTACTGGGGTGACACACTGTAACAACCCTCCTCATGTAATCTCCTTACTACTGGGGTGACACACTGTAACAAACCTCCTCCTCATGCTGCTGGCTGTGCGAGTGGCTCAGATGCTGGTTGCTTCTCTCCTGTAATACTCTGTGCTGCTGTGAGAAATGACCTGATCTGTCTGTATGTGATGTCCTCCTTATCTCTGTTCACCTCTTTCTATAGATCCTGGTCCTCGCTACATAATCACATGATCACGGGGTCATGAATTCTCTGCATATTTGCTCCTACCATCCTCTGATCATTCTTATTCGCCCCTTTTGTAGGACATCTCGTGTTTTTCTGTCTCCGTTCTTTCTTTCTTAACCTTTCTCTTCAGACATTGACAAGTTCACAGAGAAGGGGGGGCTGTCGTTCTCACTGCTGCTCTGGGCCACGCTGAACGTTGTGATCGTCATGTTCGGCTCCCTGATCGTCGCCTTTATAGAGGTAAATTTACACGTCGTATGATCTCGTTATATGACTCATTTTACCCGGTATCTCACCTTTTTATTTTTTTGGGATTCTTCCTTGCAGCCAGTGGCGGCCGGGAGCGGGATCCCCCAAATAAAGTGTTTCCTAAATGGCGTAAAGATTCCCCATGTGGTGAGACTCAAGGTAAGGGGCCACCATGACTGTGACTAGAAGTGACTCCAAAAGTCTGCCATATACTCGACTCACATCCAAAGCTGCATTTACATTTCTTAGGGCTGGTTTTGTCTTTTTCAAGCTGCATGACCTTTGCTGCCCCTAGTGGCTTGGTATGTCACTACAGGATATGCTTTGTTGTGGTGCATTGTGCAGTATTTAAATGGGTACTCTGGTGGGAAAACAATTTATTTTATTTTTTTAATCAACTGGTTCCAGAAAGTTAAACAGATATGTAAATGACTTCTATTAAAAATTCTTTACCCTTCCAGTACTTAATAGCAGCTGTATGCTGCAGAGAAAATTCTATTCTTTTTGAATTTCTTTTTTTTTGTCTTGTCCACAGTGCTCTCTGCTGACACCTAATGTCCTTATCAGGAACTGTCCAGAGCAGGAGAAAATCCCCATTTGCAAACCTATGCTGCTCTGGACAGTTCCTGACACGGACAGAGTTGTCAGCAGAGAGCACTGTGGACAAGACAAAAAAGAAATGCAAAAAGAAATTTCCTCTTTAGTATACAGCTGCTAACAAGTACTGGAAGGGTAAAGCTTTTTTAATAGAAGTAATTTACAAATCTGTTTAACTTTCTGGCACCAGTTGATATGAAAAAAAAATTTTTTTCCACCAGAGTACCCCTTTAAGCCAGTGTTTCCTGCCAGCGGGCCTCTAGTTGTTGCAAAGCTGCAACAGTTGAAATAAATATATATATACTCACAATGCGCTAGAACAGTGGTCTCCGTACTGTAGCCCTCCAGCTGTTGCAAAACTACAACTCCCAGCCGAAGGCTGTCCGGGCATGCTGGGAGTTGTAGTTTTGCAACAGCTGGAGGCACACTTGTTGGGAAACAGATTTTACCCATAAAATGATACAGTCAACCTGTATAAAGTGGACATAGTCACATGTTTGCTTTCTCTTTCCAGACCCTAGTGGTCAAGGTGTGCGGGGTCATCCTATCTGTAGTCGGAGGACTCGCGGTGGGCAAGGTTGGTGGACTCTTTCTTTACAGTCCTTTTAGAGTTGGTCGCAGGCGCTTCTAGGATAACGCTGGGTTCACACTACGTTTTTTCAATACAGTTCCCGTATCAGGTTTTTGATGAAAAACTGATTCCTCAAAACCTTACTAAAACGTGTGTACAAATTTTAATCCGTATACGGTTTGAAAAATGATGTCCGGTTGCATCCGTTTTTTAAGAAAAAACATATATTTTAACTTTTCATTCCATTATGAATAAAGTTTCACTTGTTTGATTGAAATTCTAAGAAAAAAAACTGTGCAAAGTCAAAAAAACGTATGGTGAAAACCGAATGGAACCATACGCACATTTGGTTCTGTACGGTTCCCATTGACTCCCATGTTAAAAAAAAAAAACAAAAAAAAATAAATGTTTCAATACGGTTTTTCACCCGGACCAAAAACCATGGTAGGGTACGGTTTTGGGTAGGGGGGGAAAAAAAACTGACAAAACCGTACAGGATGCAAAACAGACACAACCGGATGCATTTTTTCAATGGAGAGTCAATGCATATGGTTTTCAATACGGTTCCGTGCGTTTTTTAAAAATTGAAAACGTATAAGGGAACTGTACTGCAAAAACGTGGTGTGAACCCAGCCTAAGGCTGTTTTTATTGTAAGGACACATGGTGCAGGTCGCCTGTTCATTGTCTTTGCTCTTAATGCAGGAAGGGCCGATGATTCACTCCGGGGCTGTGGTGGCTGCCGGCATTTCTCAGGGAAGGTCCACGTCTCTGAAGAGGGATTTCAAGGTGAGTTATAATATATAAGAACCAGCGCTTATCTCTCTGCTGTGCACCAAGGTAACATGTATGTAGTTAGGAGTCAGATAGAAGGGGCCTCACGTGCTCTTTAGCTCACACATCCACTTTCTTTTGCTCACTCGATCACTTACACTCTCTCTCGTTTTGCTTTGTTCTTTCTTTTTTGCTCGCACAAGGTGAGTGATTATTCAGAAGAAACTGCCCTCAGGTCTCAGCTGTGCATGAAGGTGACGTTTGTGATTTAGAGGAGTCAAAGGGGTCTCACGCTATGATTGGACACTCTCCCACATGCTTGCACAATTTCTCTATTGCTTGGGCGCACGCTCGTCCGACGTCCTTCCCTCGCACTCGTTCGACGTCCTTCCCTCGCCCTCGTTCGACGTCCTTCCCTCGTTCGACGTCCTTCCCTCGTTCGACGTCCTTCCCTCGTTCGACGTCCTTCCCTCGTTCGACGTCCTTCCCTCGTTCGACGTCCTTCCCTCGTTCGACGTCCTTCCCTCGTTCGACGTCCTTCCCTCGCCCGACGTCCTTCCCTCGCCCAACGTCCTGCCCGGCGTCCTGCCCTCGCCCGGCGTCCTGCCCTCGCGCTCGTCCGACGTCCTGCCCTCGCGCTCGTCCGGCGTCCTGCTCTCGTTCGACGTCCTTCCCTCGCCCTCGTTCGACGTCCTTCCCTCGTTCGACATCCTGCCCTCGTTCGACGTCCTGCCCTCGCCCTCGTTCGACGTCCTGCCCTCGTTCGACGTCCTGCCCTCGTTCGACGTCCTGCCCTCGTTCGACGTCCTGCCCTCGTTCGACGTCCTGCCCTCGTTCGACGTCCTGCCCTCGTTCGACGTCCTGCCCTCGTTCGACGTCCTGCCCTCGTTCGACGTCCTGCCCTCGTTCGACGTCCTTCCCTCGTTCGACGTCCTTCCCTCGCCCGACGTCCTGCCCTTGCGCTCGTCCGGCGTCCTGCCCTCGTCCGGCGTCCTTGCCTCGTTCGGCGTCCTTGCCTCGTTCGACGTCCTTGCCTCGTTCGACGTCCTTGCCTCGTTCGACGTCCTTGCCTCGTTCGACGTCCTTCCCTCGTTCGACGTCCTGCCCTCGTTCGACGTCCTGCCCTCGTTCGACGTCCTGCCCTCGTTCGACGTCCTGCCCTCGTTCGACGTCCTTCCCTCGTTCGACGTCCTTCCCTCGTTCGACGTCCTTCCCTCGTTCGACGTCCTTCCCTCGTTCGACGTCCTTCCCTCGTTCGACGTCCTTCCCTCGCCCGACGTCCTGCCCTTGCGCTCGTCCGGCGTCCTGCCCTCGTCCGGCGTCCTTGCCTCGTTCGGCGTCCTTGCCTCGTTCGACGTCCTTGCCTCGTTCGACGTCCTTGCCTCGTTCGACGTCCTTGCCTCGTTCGACGTCCTTCCCTCGTTCGACGTCCTTCCCTCGTTCGACGTCCTTCCCTCGCCCGACGTCCTCGCCCGACGTCCTGCCCTCGCCCGGCGTCCTGCCCTCGCCCGGCGTCCTGCCCTCGCGCTCGTCCGACGTCATGCCCTCGCGCTCGTCCGGCGTCCTGCTCTCGTTCGACGTCCTTCCCTCGCCCTCGTTCGACGTCCTTCCCTCGTTCGACATCCTGCCCTCGTTCGACGTCCTGCCCTCGCCCTCGTTCGACGTCCTGCCCTCGTTCGACGTCCTGCCCTCGTTCGACGTCCTGCCCTCGTTCGACGTCCTGCCCTCGTTCGACGTCCTGCCCTCGTTCGACGTCCTGCCCTCGTTCAACGTCCTTCCCTCGTTCGACGTCCTTCCCTCGCCCGACGTCCTGCCCTTGCGCTCGTCCGGCGTCCTTGCCTCGTTCGGCGTCCTTGCCTCGTTCGACGTCCTTGCCTCGTTCGACGTCCTTGCCTCGTTCGACGTCCTTCCCTCGTTCGACGTCCTTCCCTCGTTCGACGTCCTGCCCTCGTTCGACGTCCTGCCCTCGTTCGACGTCCTGCCCTCGTTCGACGTCCTTCCCTCGTTCGACGTCCTTCCCTCGTTCGACGTCCTTCCCTCGTTCGACGTCCTTCCCTCGTTCGACGTCCTTCCCTCGTTCGACGTCCTTCCCTCGTTCGACGTCCTTCCCTCGTTCGACGTCCTTCCCTCGTTCGACGTCCTTCCCTCGTTCGACGTCCTTCCCTCGTTCGACGTCCTTCCCTCGTTCGACGTCCTTCCCTCGTTCGACGTCCTTCCCTCGTTCGACGTCCTTCCCTCGCCCGACGTCCTGCCCTTGCGCTCGTCCGGCGTCCTTGCCTCGTTCGGCGTCCTTGCCTCGTTCGGCGTCCTTGCCTCGTTCGACGTCCTTGCCTCGTTCGACGTCCTTGCCTCGTTCGACGTCCTTCCCTCGTTCGACGTCCTTCCCTCGTTCGACGTCCTTCCCTCGTTCGACGTCCTTCCCTCGCCCGACGTCCTCGCCCGGCGTCCTGCCCTCGCGCTCGTCCGACGTCCTGCCCCCGGAGGCGCTCGTCCGGCGTCCTGCCATCACGCTCTCACTTCTCCTAGCAGTCACTGTGGACAGAATGTTATGTCTATCAAAAACAGCAGATCTCTGACTCTTATAAAAAATACATATATTTTCAGAAATAAATGACTGCAGTATGTTGGTCCAGAGAACATCCTGATAAATGTGGAGGTTCCTTGTGTCTCGTCTCTACCTCTGACCATGTGTTTCCTCTTTGCAGATCTTTGAATACTTTCGCAGAGACACAGAGAAGAGAGACTTTGTATCCGCGGGAGCTGCTGCCGGAGTCTCTGCAGCTTTTGGGGCCCCAGTTGGTACGATCGCTTAGTATAAGAAATAAAGTTTGCCAAGATGGAAGCATCATGTCTTCCTATCCTAAACCCCATCTGTGTGACCAGATTTGGACCGGGCAGATACTCCCTCTTTTTGTAGGATCTAGCAGTCTGGATGTTATTATAGAGCCATGTCATATCCTCTTTTATGGAGTTTATGCCAAGTTTCCTGGCTAAGCCTAGAGTACTTGGTAATTTGCTTTCATACTGCTTGTCCTCAGTGCCCAGAGCCCTGCCTGTCCTCAGTGCCCAGAGCCCTGCCTGTCCTCAGTGCCCAGAGCCCTGCCTGTCCTCAGTGCCCAGAGCCCTGCCTGTCCTCAGTGCCCAGAGCCCTGCCTGTCCTCAGTGCCCAGAGCCCTGCCTGTCCTCAGTGCCCAGAGCCCTGCCTGTCCTCAGTGCCCAGAGCCCTGCCTGTCCTCAGTGCCCAGAGCCCTGCCTGTCCTCAGTGCCCAGAGCCCTGCCTGTCCTCAGTGCCCAGAGCCCTGCCTGTCCTCAGTGCCCAGAGCCCTGCCTGTCCTCAGTGCCCAGAGCCCTGCCTGTCCTCAGTGCCCAGAGCCCTGCCTGTCCTCAGTGCCCAGAGCCCTGCCTGTCCTCAGTGCCCAGAGCCCTGCCTGTCCTCAGTGCCCAGAGCCCTGCCTGTCCTCAGTGCCCAGAGCCCTGCCTGTCCTCAGTGCCCAGAGCCCTGCCTGTCCTCAGTGCCCAGAGCCCTGCCTGTCCTCAGTGCCCAGAGCCCTGCCTGTCCTCAGTGCCCAGAGCCCTGCCTGTCCTCAGTGCCCAGAGCCCTGCCTGTCCTCAGTGCCCAGAGCCCTGCCTGTCCTCAGTGCCCAGAGCCCTGCCTGTCCTCAGTGCCCAGAGCCCTGCCTGTCCTCAGTGCCCAGAGCCCTGCCTGTCCTCAGTGCCCAGAGCCCTGCCTGCCCTCAGTGCCCAGAGCCCTGCCTGCCCTCAGTGCCCAGAGCCCTGCCTGCCCTCAGTGCCCAGAGCCCTGCCTGCCCTCAGTGCCCAGAGCCCTGCCTGCCCTCAGTGCCCAGAGCCCTGCCTGCCCTCAGTGCCCAGAGCCCTGCCTGCCCTCAGTGCCCAGAGCCCTGCCTGCCCTCAGTGCCCAGAGCCCTGCCTGCCCTCAGTGCCCAGAGCCCTGCCTGCCCTCAGTGCCCAGAGCCCTGCCTGCCCTCAGTGCCCAGAGCCCTGCCTGCCCTCAGTGCCCAGAGCCCTGCCTGCCCTCAGTGCCCAGAGCCCTGCCTGCCCTCAGTGCCCAGAGCCCTGCCTGCCCTCAGTGCCCAGAGCCCTGCCTGCCCTCAGTGCCCAGAGCCCTGCCTGCCCTCAGTGCCCAGAGCCCTGCCTGCCCTCAGTGCCCAGAGCCCTGCCTGCCCTCAGTGCCCAGAGCCCTGCCTGCCCTCAGTGCCCAGAGCCCTGCCTGCCCTCAGTGCCCAGAGCCCTGCCTGCCCTCAGTGCCCAGAGCCCTGCCTGCCCTCAGTGCCCAGAGCCCTGCCTGCCCTCAGTGCCCAGAGCCCTGCCTGCCCTCAGTGCCCAGAGCCCTGCCTGCCCTCAGTGCCCAGAGCCCTGCCTGCCCTCAGTGCCCAGAGCCCTGCCTGCCCTCAGTGCCCAGAGCCCTGCCTGCCCTCAGTGCCCAGAGCCCTGCCTGCCCTCAGTGCCCAGAGCCCTGCCTGCCCTCAGTGCCCAGAGCCCTGCCTGCCCTCAGTGCCCAGAGCCCTGCCTGCCCTCAGTGCCCAGAGCCCTGCCTGCCCTCAGTGCCCAGAGCCCTGCCTGCCCTCAGTGCCCAGAGCCCTGCCTGCCCTCAGTGCCCAGAGCCCTGCCTGCCCTCAGTGCCCAGAGCCCTGCCTGCCCTCAGTGCCCAGAGCCCTGCCTGCCCTCAGTGCCCAGAGCCCTGCCTGCCCTCAGTGCCCAGAGCCCTGCCTGCCCTCAGTGCCCAGAGCCCTGCCTGCCCTCATGACCTGTACTGCAGACATGACCTGTACTTGTTGCACATTGTTTTTTCATGGACTCTATTCACAGAGGGTATTTTTGTCTGTCCGCAGGCGGGGTGCTTTTCAGCTTGGAAGAAGGGGCCTCTTTCTGGAACCAGCTGCTCACATGGAGAATAGTGAGTACACATGGAGCACTTATGGGACCCCCATCTATTGGTAGACTCCTGTTCCTCACATGGCTGTAACTAGACAGACTGAGATGCACACGCGGGCACTTAACCCATTCATCTCTGCCTGGTTACAGCCTACTTACATGGAAAAACATGGGCCCAGCACCCTCACCTATTACTCAATAAATGCTCTTTATTGTAGCTGATAACATCATTATTGCTTGTAAATCTACATTTAGTGCTGCAGGGCCTAGATCCCTGTTTCATCTTTAGCAAAACTTCCCAAAAATTTCTAGTGAGGTCCTGAGAATGGCAGCCAAAGAACTGTGTGTGTGTACACAGGGGGCATTGTTCAGGTGTCACTATGCTGTATGTATGGCCTATGCTGCAAATCGGAAAACATGTCTGCCTGCAGAAACAGCGCCCCCTCATGGTGTTTCTGCTATTACAGCTGAAGAGAATAGGACCAAGCTGCAATATCAGACACAGCCCATAGAGTAGAGCAGTGTTTCCCAACCAGGGTGCCTCCAGAGGTTGCAAAACTACATCTCCCAGCATGCCCGGACAGCCAAAGGCTGTCCGGGCATGCTGGGAGTTGTAGTTTTGCAACAGCTGGAGGCACCCGGGTTTGGACACACTGTAAGCCATCACCTGCTGTAATGTATTGGGTTGTGTGTATCAGTAACTCCGCTTGACCAATCCACATAGCAGCCATCAGAATTTTGAATGCAGCTCTGGGGGCAGCATCATTTTGAATGCAGCTTTGGTAGTGATACAGCTGCAAGGAAGGCGAAGTGTAAACATCTGTTCTGAAGTGAAGCCGCGTCTTCCGTCTTCGTGACTCGATACGCGGCCTATAATTGGTTCAACATGGCAGCAGGGTTATGCGCAGCTTGCGGCGGTCACCTCTGCTGTCGTATTTACCGCCCCATTAATTCTTTCCTCTCTTACATATGTGTCTAATATCCCATGTAGCAGAGCTGAGGATGTCCTGTCTTGTTCCCCTAATTGTTTCCTCCACCGATGACTGATTTTTATGATTTTTTTCTCCCTCCAGTTTTTCGCCTCCATGATCTCCACCTTCACCCTGAACTTCGTCCTCAGCTTTTACAACCGCAAGCCGGGCGACCTCTCCAACCCCGGTCTGATCAACTTTGGGAGGTTTGACACAGATGTGAGTCTCTAGTCTGTGTATGTGAGATGTTCACCCCTGGAAAATTGTCCTTTCTCTGTCGGCTCCATTGGGGGACACAGACCATGGGTATAAATTGTCCTTTCTCTATCGGCTCCATTGGGGGACACAGACCATGGGTATAAATTGTCCTATTGTGGCATTTTGGCATCATTGTGTTACATCCCATAATGCACTGGTTTAAAGGAGTACTCCAGTATATGGAAACATATCCCCTATACTAAGGATAGGCGATAAGTTTCAGATAGCGGGGGGGTCTGACCACTGGGGCCCCATACAGTCAGCGGTAAGGGGGCGTGCCTGACCGCAGCATGATGCAGCAGCCGACACGCCCCCTCAATACATCTCTATGGGAGAGCCGGAGCGCTGCATTAGGCAGCCCCCTGCTCTGCCATAGAGATGTATTGAGGGGGGGGGGGGTGTGAGCCGCCATGTCATGCAGTGATTGAAACACACACACTATTTCGGCAAAGAGCCGGGGGCCCTGTATGGGAGATCGCGGGGGCCCCCAGTGGTCAGACGCGATCTGAAACGTATCCCCTATGGTAGGGCATACGTTTTCATATCCCCTAGTACAACTTTTAATGCTCATCATTGTCGTGGAATTCAGATTCCGCGAGTCCGGGTTTCGCTCGGAAATGCATTGCTGCCTACAAGACGACGCATTTCCGAGCGGTCCTAGCGCCCGATGAAACTTTCAAATGTTCAGAATGTCCGCCCGTGTTTTCCTTGTGAATATACCCTTAGGCTGGGTTCACAGAAAACGGTGCTAGCCATTCCGTTGCACAACGCATACGAACAGATCCTGAGAGATCCTATTGACTTCAATGGGATCTGTCAGGTTTCTGTCTGGTGTCAGTTTATTTAGCCTTATTTGAGACGGAACCAAAACCGAACGGAGCTTACCCTCTTTTTTTTTTTGGTCATGTGATCGACCCCTACATTGCAGATTGGCCTTCATATAACCCACAATCCATCTGTCTTTGTTTTGGATTTCAGGCTGCCTATCACAGCCTTAAAGGGGTACTCCGGTGGAGAACTTTTTTTTTTTTTTATATATTTTTTTTAATCAACTGGTGCCAGAAAGTTAAACAGATTTGTAAATTACTTCTGTTAAAAAATCTTTATCCTTCTTGTATGTATTAGCTACTATATACTACAGAGAAAGTTCTTTTCTTTTTTTTCTTTTTTTTTTTTTCTGTCCACAGTGCTCTCTGCTGACACCCCTGTCCGTATAGAACTGTCCAGAACAGAAGCAAATACCCATAGCAAACCTATGCTGCTCTGGACAGTTCCTGACGTGGACAGAGGTGTCAGCAGAGAGCACTGTGGACAGAAAAAAAAAAGAAATCCAAAAACAAAAGAACTTTCTCTGTAATATACAGCCGCTAATAATTACTGGAAGGATAAATATTTATTTATTTTTTTAATAGAAGTCCTTTACAAATCTGTTTATCTTTCCGGCACCAGTTGATTTAAAAAAAAAAAAGTTTTCCACCGGCGTGCCCCTTTTAAAGGAACACTGTATAGATTAGTGTTTCTTAACCAGTGTGACTCCAGCTGTTGCAAAACTACAACTTCCAACATCCCCACTATCCCTAGAACGAATCTCCCTATCAACATGCCTCTTCCATGCTCTGATTATGGGAGTGCTGGAGATACATGAGCACAGCGTTCGTTTATCTTTGGCGCTCCCATAGATAATGCACAGAACGTGGGGTCCACACCCCGCTGCCATTCATTCTCTATAGGAGGGCTGTACTCGTGTATCTCTGGCGCTTTTATAGACCGTGCATAGAGGCAGTGTGCCTACTCCGCACTCCATGCACAGGGAAGTCCGGGTACTGTATTCAAGATTGTGGAGGCAATGAACTGCAGAATAAGGTCACTAAGGGGTTAAGTTTTTTTTACTACATCACATGGTTCTTTTTTTCACCTTCTTTTCCTCCGCCATCTTTGCTTCCTTTTTCCACAAAGATTGCTGTGGAATTTATTGCTCTCTTTAGTGCGGACAGGGTTTCCCAGCCAGGGTGCCTCCAGCTGTTGCAAAACTACAACTCCCAGCATGCCGGGACAGCCTTCGGCTGTCCGGGCATGCTGGGAGTTGTAGTTTTGCAACAGCTGGAGGCACTCTGGCTGGGAAACACTGCTCTAGGATATAAATAAATCCCTTCAGTAAATCTTTGAATAGATTTCATTGCTTTTAGTCTATCCTATCCACACTGTAACAAACCTACAGCTGTCTGAGCAGTACTGGGGTCAGGGACATAAGGGGAGGGAGCTGTAATGTAAATATTGCATCATTTCCATTCAATGAGAGCAAGCAGAAAACAGCAGATTTAAATAATTAGCAAACTTATTACTCTCTAGGACAGGGTTTCCCAACCAGGGTGCCTCCAGCTGTTGCAAAACTACAACTATCAGCCTTCGGCTGTCCTGGCATGCTGGGAGTTGTAGTTTTACAACAGCTGGAGGCACCCTTTATAAGAAACACTTCTCTAGGATATAAATAAATCCCTTCAGTAATGCAAGGAGACGTCTTGTAAATGTTTGAATAGATTTCATTGCTTTTAGTCAATAAACGTCTCCTATCCACATTGTAACAAACCTACAGCTGTGTGAGCAGGACTGGGGTCAGGGACATAAGGGGAGGGAGCTGTAATGTAAATATTGTATTGTTTCCATTCACTGAGAGCAAGCAGAAAATAGAGGGTTTGGAGCCGTGAGACTGAGAACACACAGATCACTGTTCCTGCCTATAACAAGGCTGGAATTCTTCTCTGCATGTGACATGATGTGTGCGGATTATACGGACACTGCCCCCTCCCCCCCACAATACATCTTCAGAAAATATGTCTGTATGTAAGAAAGTATGTCACCGACAACTCACAAGGGAAGCGCTCATGGTCCTCACCCTCAGGGGGTCCCCGTGATGTATGATACGTGTAATCTCTGCAGTGTCTGTGATATAGGAATCTTTTTTTTTAAGAATTCATGCCTCAGGATGGCGCAAATATAATGATATAGTATTACACATTGCTTGTTTTTATCATATCACCCTTAACTGAACATAGTATCATCTGATAAAATACTGTCCCCTATGTACAAGCATATAACTACTATAATACTGCTCCTATATACAAGAATATAACTACTATAATACTGCCACCTATATACAAGAATATAACTACTATAATACTGCCACCTATTAATAATATAACTACTATAATACTGCTCCTATATATATACAAGAATATAACTACTATAATACTGCTCCTAAATACAAGAATATAACTACTATAATACTGCTCCTATATACAAGAATATAACTACTATAATACTGCTCCTATATACAAGAATATAACTACTATAATACTGTCTCCTATATATTAGAATATAACTACTATAATACTGCCTCCTATATACAAGAATATAACTACTATAATACTGCTCCTATATACAAGAATATAACTACTATAATACTGCCCCCTATATACAAGAATATAACTACTATAATACTGCTCCTATATACAAGAATATAACTACTATAATACTGTCCCCTATATACAAGAATATAACTGCAATAATACTGTCCCCCTATATACAAGAATATAACCACTATAATACTGTCCCCTATATACAAGAATATAACTACTATAATACTGCTCCAATATACAAGAATATAACTACTATAATACTGCTCCAATATACAAGAATATAACTACTATAATACTGCTCCAATATACAAGAATATAACTACTATAATACTGCTCCAATATACAAGAATATACCTACTATAATACTGCTCCTATATACAAGAATATAACTACTATAATACTGTCTCCTATATACAAGAATATAACTACTATAATACTGCTCCTATATACAAGAATATAACTACTATAATACTGTCTCCTATATACAAGAATATAACTACTATAATACTGCTCCTATATACAAGAATATAACTACTATAATACTGCTCCTATATACAAGAATATAACTACTATAATACTGCTCCTATATACAAGAATATAACTACTATAATACTGTCTCCTATATACAAGAATATAACTACTATAATACTGCTCCTATATACAAGAATATAACTACTATAATACTGCTCCTATATACAAGAATATGACTACTATAATACTGCTCCTATATACAAGAATATGACTACTATAATACTGCTCCTATATACAAGAATATAACTACTATAATACTGCTCCAATATACAAGAATATAACTACTATAATACTGCTCCAATATACAAGAATATAACTACTATAATACTGCTCCAATATACAAGAATATAACTACTATAATACTGCTCCTATATACAAGAATATACCTACTATAATACTGCACCTATATACAAGAATATAACTACTATAATACTGTCTCCTATATACAAGAATATAACTACTATAATACTGCTCCTATATACAAGAATATAACTACTATAATACTGTCTCCTATATACAAGAATATAACTACTATAATACTGCTCCTATATACAAGAATATAACTACTATAATACTGCTCCTATATACAAGAATATAACTACTATAATACTGCTCCTATATACAAGAATATAACTACTATAATACTGTCTCCTATATACAAGAATATAACTACTATAATACTGCTCCTATATACAAGAATATAACTACGATAATACTGCTCCTATATACAAGAATATGACTACTATAATACTGCTCCTATATACAAGAATGAGTACCATAAGGTTTTTTTTCTGAACAGCCTCAGTATATTGCGGTATGATACATTTTCCTTTTATTCTTGCAGGAGAACAGCTATAAGTATTTTGAACTTCCGATCTTTATTGGGATGGGAGCTGTAGGTGAGTCAGTCGGTGACAGCTATAGAGCGGTGATATGTACAATGCTGATATTTTTGCGGTAATATAACACAGTATGACTTTCTCTTGTCTCCGGTAGGCGGGATGCTGGGGGCGCTGTTTAATGCCCTGAATAACTGGCTGACCATGTTCCGGATCAGGTAATGTTACATTGTTTCCTCCTATTTATGGTTAGAATGTGACTTTTCCCCTTTGCTGCGACCGCCATAGTTCTTACTGATAATCACTTTACACAGCGTTGTTCATCCAGAGCTTGCTGGTTCATGTGCACAATACCAGGCAAAGATGTAAAATAATTAAAGAGGCCCTGGCTGTGTGTATTGTGTGCGCTGTTGTCGTTAGCGTCTCAGCCTCTGTTTTATGCATTAATCTGCAGAATCCATCTACGTACAGAAGTCACCGGATCGGTGATATTTAATCCTTCTCTTCCTCATTTCCCATCAAGTTTGGCAAATTTTGAGAAATTTTAGGAAGTATTTTGTTCTTTTAATAAGTTTCCGTGGGACGTTAGACGGCGGCGTTTTGTGATGACAGACTGCGGGGGAGGGAAGTCTAAGTTTGATGGCGAATTCAGATGTGTACCGCTACTTCCTATAAAGTTCTATATATAGGCGCTAGAGATGAGCGAACTTACAGTAAATTCGATTCGTCACGAACTTCTCAGCTCAGCAGTTGATAACTTTTCCTGCATAAATTAGTTCAGCTTTCAGGTGCTCCCGTGGGCTGGAAAAGGTGGATACCGTCCTAGGAGACTCTTTCCTATGACTGTATCCACCTTTTCCAGCCCACCGGAGCACCGGAAAGCTGAACTAATTTATGCAGGAAAAGTAAGCAACCGCCGAGCTGAGAAGTTTGTGACGAATCGAATTTACTGTAAGTTCGCTCATCTCTAATAGGCGCCTCTCAAGCTGTTGCAAAACTACAACTCCCAGCATGCCCGGACAGCCAAAGGCTGTCCGGGCATGCTGGGAGTTGTAGTTTTGCAACTAGTATATGTTCCTATATATTGCTGCAGTGTCCCTGTACTGTTCCCCCTTTAAGATGTCTATGAGGTTGTAACATTGTCTTCTCAGGTATCTGCACCGACGTTGCCTGCAGGTTATAGAAGCCATGTTGGTCGCTGGCGTGACGGCCGCCGTGTCTTTCATCATGATCTATTGTTCATCGGACTGCCAGCCGCTCAGGGAGAACTCTGGAGAATACCCTCTGCAGGTAAAATATATGTCAGACATAAAGGGGAACTCCAAATTTACATTATTGCAAAGGTGACCCCAAGACGACACAGGGCATACAATAGTGTTAACCCTTATTAAAATGAACCCCTTCAATAATAACAAATCGCCCCCCCCCCCCCTTTCCAATATTTCAAATAAAAAAGTGTAAAAAAAAATAATAATAAAAAATAAACACATGTCAGAACTAATACAATTAAACATTATTAAAACCAACATAAGCATAAAAAAAATAAAAATAAAATAAAATCCCAGAAAAAAAATTAAATAAAAAAGTCATATCAATACCAATATGGTACCAATAAATCCTACCCCTCATACCGCCTTGTATAAAGTTAGAGTTGCAATAGGAGGACAATTATGAAAAATAAAAAAAAATACTTTTTCTAAAAAGTTTCGAATTCTCCAAAAGTAGCACAACATAACTATACAAATTGAATATTGCAAAAATTGCTCCGACCTTAAGAATCAACACTCTGCACAGTAAATGGCGTAAAAAAGCTAAGCGCCCACAAACTTATTATTATTAATTTATTTATTTTTTGATTGGTTTTGAAGTAAATGTTATGGAAAAATGAAGGGAGTAGTTACAAAGTACAATTGGTCCCACAAAAAAAAAAAATGCGTGTGTAGAAAAAAAAAAAAAAAAGGTTATGGCTATTTAAAAGGCGAGGAGGAAAAAGTGAAAGCGCATAAACAAAAATTGGACTGGATGGGGTTAAATGAACGTGATTATAATGTGAACATACCCTTACTGTAGCCATTATTTCAGCTCCCACAATGCACTGCTTTTAGGTCACATTCTGAAGGGAACTTTGTACATGACTAGTGAAGAAATGTGAAAACTCAACTTAAAAGGTGTACTCCGCTGATCAGCATTTGGAACAAACTGTTCTGAACGCTGGAGCCGGCGCCGGGAGCTTGTGATGTCATAGCCCCGCCCCCTCATGACATCACCCCTTGCCCCCTCAATGTAAGTCTATGGGAGGGGGCGTGACGGATGTCACGCCCCCTCCCATAGACTTGCATCGAGGGGGCGGGGCTATGACATCACGAGCTCCCGGCGCCGACTCCAGCGTTCGGAACAGTTTGTTCCAAATGCTGAGCAGCGGAGTATCCCTTTAATGGAAATCTGTACTATAAAATGTAAAAAGTATCTGTTCTGTTTGCATAAAAAAAATATATATATCAATTGCAAAAGTAAACGCCCTATAATGATCCTTTTTTCTATTCCTTATTCTTCAGCTGTTCTGTGCAGATGGTGAATACAACGCTATGGCGTCTGCGTTCTTTTCCACCCCGGAAACCAGTGTACGCCGGCTCTTCCATGACCCCGCCGGTGAGTTTTGCGTGTGTTTCTTCACCACATATCTTATAGGTTGTTGTTATGGTTGTGGTTGTTGTTGTTGGTTGTTGTTTGGTGGTTGTTGTTGTTTGGTGGTTGTTGTTGGTTGTTGTTGTTGTTGGTTGTTCTTGGTTGTTGTTGTTGTGGTGGTTGTTGGTTGTTGTGGTGGTTGTTGGTTGTTGTTGTGGTGGTTGTTGGTTGTTGTGGTGGTGGTTGTTGGTTGTTGTGGTGGTGGTTGTTGGTTGTTGTGGTGGTGGTTGTTGGTTGTTGTTGTGGTGGTTGTTGGTTGTTGTTGTTGTGGTGGTTGTTGTTGGTTGTTGTGGTGGTTGTTGGTTGTTGTTGTTGTTGGTTGTTGTTGTTGTTGGTTGTGGTGGTGGTGGTTGTTGTTGTGGTGGTTTGTTGTGGTTGTTGTTGTTTGTTGTGGTTGTTGTTGGTTGTTGTGGTTGTTGTTGGTTGTTGTGGTTGTTGTTGGTTGTTGTTGTTGGTTGTTTGGTGGTGTTGGTTGGGGTTGGTGTTGGTTGTTGGTGTGGTGGTTGTTGGTGTTTTGGTTGTGGTTGTTGTTGGTGTGGTGGTGGTTGGTGTTTTTGTTGTGGTTGTTGTTGGTTGGTGTTTTTTTTTTTTGTAAATGGGGGTGTCTCAATCAGACAGCCTCTCCCTATAACTCGCCATTTTGTAAACCTCCATTATTCCCTCTCCTCTAACCTTCCCCAGAGAAGGTGATTAACCCCTTTGTAACCCATGAGGGTTTTAGTCCGTCATGATGCTTTTTCAAGGTATATGAAGTGTGATTCCCGACTCAATCCTGCTTCATACTGGGAAACCCTTAGCTACTGAAATCAGCTGAGGGTTGCCTGATTTGAAGCGGAATTGTATTGGGATCACAGTTGGCGACTATTAACCATTTAGTTCATGGTGCGCTGATTTGGCTCTCCTGGTTGTGGCGCGATTGTGGAGATCTGTTGTCCTGGCAGCCAGAGTGCTTACCTGAGCCACCGTCACTGCTGGGACTCTTCCGTTGATAGAGCCTGTCTGTGTCAGACTCTGCCAATAGAGTGCAGATTTCATGGATCAATTCAGTACATAGGTCAGTGTTTCCCAACCAGGGTGCCTCTAGCTGTTGCAAAACTACAACTCTCAGCATGCCAGGACAGCCGAAGGCTGTCCAGGCATGCTGTGAGTTGTAGTTTTGCAACAGCTGGAGGCACCCTGGTTGGGAAACAATGACATAGGTAACTCGTACAAGTCCCCTATGGGGACTAATAAGGTGTTTAAAAAAAAAGAAAAAAACACCCCTCATATGGGTGAGTGACCTTGTTCACATAATGAAATTTACGAGCAGAATCTTACGGAAAAATTCAGCACCGAAATTCCGTTGCAGCAGAGTCCCATTGTTTTCAATGGGATTCAGCTGTACTGTGCACAAACATCTGGCACGTGAATTCCGCTACGGCCTCCGCAGAAAGAACGGACATGTCTATTCCTTTTTGCGGATTCCGCTCATAAATTCATTGCCATCTATGGAGAGAGTGGGGGTCCTAGTTCCGGACATTCCGGGGGAAAAAAATTTGCGCCTTCTGAACATGGCCTTTTAGATGAAAAAAAAAAGTTATGGCTATTAAAAGGCAGGGAGTAAAAAACAAAAGTGCAAAAAACAAAAATTTGACCGGTCCTCAAGGATTTAAAGGGACGTGATTTACAGCCAACGATGTGTTTTGTGTTCTCTGCAGGTTCCTTTAACCCCCAGACCCTGGGCCTGTTCACACTGCTGTACTTCTTCCTGGCCTGCTGGACCTATGGTCTGACCGTTTCGGCCGGCGTCTTCATCCCGTCCCTCCTCCTGGGGGCAGCCTGGGGCCGTCTCTTCGGGATCCTGTTGACCAACATCTCTAACGACACCATCGTAAGTGCCTGCTATGCTGAGCATTGTTATTTCTGCTTCTGGGAAAGCTGGGTTGCTGCCATTATTGACAGACAGAAGTTTTTTTTTTACCCAGTCTGTTGCAAAATGACAACTCCCAGCATGCCCAGATATCTCTATATAAATGTGTGTGTGTGTGTGTGTGTATATGTGTGTGTGTGTGTGTGTGTGTGTGTATATATATATATATATATATATATATATATATATATATATATATAATGTGTGTATATATATATATATATATATATATATATATATATATATAATGTGTATATGTATATATATATATATATGTGTATATATATTATTTTATTTTTATTTTTTATTAAAGGGTACCTCTCATCAAAACAACTTTTGATATATTATAGATTAATATATGCAGAATAACTTCACAATTGCATGTTATTAAAAAATATGCTTCTTTCTATTAAATTTTCCACTTTGAAGAAATGGCCACTAGGGGTCTCCCTACCAGTCCTGGCAGCAAGCATTTCAGACTCATGCTGGAGTCCTAAACACTACGAGCTGCCAGTCTGCTTTGTTCACAAAGGAGAACACTCAGAGCTGCCAGCCTGCTTTGTTCACAGCCTGTTTGGCTGTGAACAAAGCAGGCTGGCAGCTCTGAGTGTTTAGGACTCCAGCATGAGTCAGAAATGCTTGCTGACAGGACTGATCGGGAAAAATACAATAGAAAGAAGCAGATTTTTCATTAACATGCTATTGGAAAGTTATTCAACATTCATTAATCTAAAATATATCAAAAGTTTATTTGATGAGAGGTACCCTTTAAATATATATATATATTTTTTTTTTTATAGAGTATTTATTTCATAAACGCCTTATATTCCTCTAGATGAGATCCCACAATTTACTAGAACAGTGGTCTCTAAACTGTAGTTCTCCAGCTGTTGAAAAACTACAACTCTCAGCATGCCCGGATATCTATATATAAATAAATAAATATATATATATATATATATGTGTGTGTGTGTGTATATATATATATATATTTAATTATTTTTAAAGAAAATTTTTTATTTCATAAAAGTCTTATATTCCTCTAGATGAGATCCCACAATTCACTAGAACAGTGGTCTCTAAACTGTAGTTCTCCAGCTGTTGAAAAACTACAACTCCCAGCATGCCCGGATATCTATATATAAATAAATAAATATATATATATATATATATATATATATATGTGTGTGTGTGTGTGTATATGTATATATATATATATATATATATATATATATATATATATATATATATATATTTAATTATTTTTAAAGATAATTTTTTATTTCATAAAAGCCTTATATTCCTCTAGATGAGATCCCACAATTCACTAGAACAGCGGTCCCCAAACTGTAGTTCTCCAGCTGTTGCAAAACTACAACTCCCAGCATGCTGGGAGTTGTAGTTTTGTAACAGCTGGAGGCACCCTGGTTGAGAAATATTGCTTTAAAGTATAGATTATCTATAGAGAATGCGCTTTTCAATAGTGTGAATTGGCCCTTATAACCCTCCACCTCCATTGTGTGCAGCTTATAAACAGCATTCCGTGTTGTATAGATGCAGCAGAGTTGTCTGTGTTTGCACTGTTGAGCTCTAACCCCCCCCCCCCCATTTGTCTCCCCCCACACAGTCATGGGCCGATCCCGGAAAGTACGCCTTGATGGGAGCAGCAGCTCAGCTCGGTGAGTGTTTCAGCAGACGACGAATGTCGAAACGTCTGGAATTTCTGCATTTTTCTAATGATTCCCTATGGGGCTTCTGTGAACGTTTCCACACATGTTGAGAATCATTTGTTAATTATTCACTGCGCTGTGAAACTACAACCCCCAGCATGCGCCCACTGGCCTTTTTAGGACATGCTGGGACTTGTAGTTTTGCAAGAGCATGCAATCTACTTCTCTCTATGGACTGAATGGATACAGCTGCCATAGACTTCATGCAGACAGAACTATATGAGGAACAGCAGAGGGTTTGGCACTTTGTATCGGTTTGAGTTTTCTAATATCTTTGCCCTCTATTGCAGGCGGCATTGTCAGGATGACGCTGAGCCTCACAGTTATCATGGTGGAAGCGACGGGGAACGTCACCTACGGTTTCCCCATTATGCTCGTCCTGATCACGGCGAAGATAGTCGGCGACTTGTTTGTTGAGGTTCGTAACGCAGCATCCAGCGCGGACAGGCTCACTTATTTTAATCGGGTTCTTTACTTGTGTCCCGCAGAGCATAAACTGATCAGGGATTCCCAGTGATCAGTTGTGATCTATAGTGGAATCCAGGCAGCAAGGGTTACGTTTCTCTACAGCTCCTCCGCAGGAGAGATGAAGTATTACACCATTGCCTGTGTAATCTATGGGCTGACTTTACCAGTGTTTTACAGCCAGTGTGCCTACAGCTGTTGCAAAACTACAATTCCCAGCATGCCCGGACAGCCTTTGGCTGTCCGGGCATGCTGGGAGTTGTAGTTTTGCAACAGCTAGAGCCACACTGGTAGGGAAACATTGGTCTTTATAATGCATGAATGTACTGGGTCCTCCCAGCTGCTGTATAGGCTCAAGTGACTTTCCAAACAATTTTATTTTTTTAAGACTTCTGCTTGCTGTCAGTGAATACAGATTGCAGACCTCTACTGTAATAACTGTTGTTGTGTCTCTTATTTGCATACAGGGCCTGTACGATCTTCATATCAAGCTGCAGAGTGTCCCGTTCCTGCACTGGGAGGCCCCTGTCACCTCACACTCCCTCACGGCCAGGTCAGTGACCACAGATTCTGGTGATTTTTGTAGGTTAGGTAATGGAAAATTTTAAAATAAATGCATCTTACTCCTGGAGTTTCACCCATCCATAGACATCAAAAGAGGAAGGTCATGTGATCTGCACCCCTCCTCTATTAGCCACAAAGAAAGGATCTCTATGAACAGGGTTTAACTGCAGTACCGGTCACGGCCACACTTGTATGGATGTCACTGCTTACGGGATTGCGTTGAAGGGTCCCGACGCTTTAGCACCAGGACGTATATTTACGTCCTGTACATGAAGTGAGCATTGAAGCGGGGCTTGCATCATGCACGGCAGGATGGATGATCGGCTCGCCCGCGGGGATTCGATCATACAACATGGAGGCCGGAGGTCCCCTTACCTGCGTCATCGCGGGGTCTTCTCCTCTGGTCTGAAGTTGAGCAGACCAGAGAAGAAGATTGCCGATAATACTGATCAGTGCTCTGCATATGTATAGCACTGAACAGTATCTGCAATCTATTGATTGCTATAAATAGTCCCTTATGGGGACATGAACAGTGTTAAAAAATAAAAAGTTTTAAAAAATTTGAAAAAGACCCTCCCCCAAAAAATGATTTGCGCCTTTTTCCCATTGTATTATATAAAGCGTAAAAAAAAAATTTATAAACATTTTAGTATCGCAGGGTGCGTAACTGTCCGAACTATCAATATATATCATGTTTAGAGATGAGTGAACTTACAGTAAATTCGATTCATCACAAACTTCTCGGCTCGGCAGTTGATGATTTTCCTGCATAAATTAGTTCAGCTTTCAGGTGCTCCGGTGGGCTGGAAAAGGTGGATACAGTCCTAGGAGACTCTTTCCTAGGACTGTATCCACCTTTTCCAGCCCACCGGAGCACCGGAAAGCTGAACTCATTTACGCAGGAAAAGTCATCAACTGCCGAGCCGAGAAGTTTGTGATGAATCGAATTTACTGTAAGTTCGCTCATCTCTAATCATATTCACTATCCAATACAGTGAAACGTAAAAAAATAAATAAATAAAAATGCAAAATCGAGGGATTTTAAACGCTTTAATTTTGTTAGTTCAATTTTTTTTTTTAATTTTTTTTTTAATTACTTTCTATAAAGTAATAGAAAAGCATATAATCATGGGAATCCTTTTTATCATATTGACCCACAGAATAAAGAAAATACGTCATTTTTACTGTAAAGTGCACTGCGTAAAAACAAAACTTTCCAAAATGTGCAAAGTTGCGGTTTTCATTTGAATTTCGCCGTACATTTTATGGTAACATGAGTGATGTCATTACAAAGGACAATTGGTCATGCAAAAAACAAGCCAAAATGGGCTGCGTCCTTACAGGGGTACTCCGCTGTTACGCCCCCTCCCGTAGACTTGCATTGAGGGGGCGGGACGTGACGTCATGAGGGGGCGGGGCTACGATGGCACGCGCTCACAGCGCCGGCTCTGAGCATTCAGAACATTTTGTTCTAAACGCTGAGCAGCGGAGTACCCCTTTAAGGGGTTGAAGGAAACAGCGATTGTTCAATTTTGCGTAAAATTTTTTTTTCCATCTACAGACCCATGTGAAGATTGTTTTTTTTGCCACCAATTGTACTTTGTAATGACATCACTCATTTCACTACAAAATAAAAAATGTAAAAAGACCAAAAATATGAAATTATGAATATATATATATATATAATAAAAAAAATATATATAATTTTTTTTTTTCATTTACGTTATTCTCCAAGCGTTATTATTTTATATATTTTTAATAGTTCAGTAATACCAAATATGTATGTTTTATTTTGTTTACATCATGAAATTTTCGGAAAAGGTTAGTTAGAAAGGGGTTATTTAAACATAACACTTTAATAAAAAAAATTAAAAAATTTCACTGGAGTGCTTTCCAGAGTGTGCCGTTGGCTGTCCGGGCATGCTGGCAGTTGTAGTTTTGCAACAGCTGGAGACACGCTTTGGAAAACACTGCTTTAATGTGTAGAATCCCATAGAAGGACATGATAGCAGGTGTTCCCCTTTAAGGAGCGGACATGCCTGTAGTGATTGCATGACTCTGCCACGTTCTAATGGACGCAGATAATTCACGATAAACTATAACGGTTCCGTGATTAGGATAATGTTCCGCACGTTTCACGGCTCCATTAATAGAAGTGGTAAGTGGAATTTTCTGCGGTCCGGATATCTGGCAAACTACATCCAACTTGGAAATGTGCGGTGTAATCAACCGTGAAGCAGAGAAGAGAATACAATTAAAAAAACTCTGCATGATGGGAGTAGTAGTTTTGCAGCAGTAAGAAAACATAAGGGAATTGGTGCGGAAACAGATTACTTGTAGACTGCTTGTTCACCTGATTTCCTATTGGTTGTTTATTTTGTTATATATATATATATATATATATATATATATATATATATATATATATATATATATATATGTGTGTGTCTGTATATATAGTATATATGTGTGTGTGTGTCTGTGTGTGTGTGTGTGTAAGTATATATATATATATATATATATATATATGTGTGTGTGTGTGTATGTATATATATATATATATATATATATTTATATATATACACACATATATATTATATATACAGACACACACACATATATACACAGACGGACATACACGCGCATATATATATATATATATATATATATATATGTGTGTGTGTGTCTGTGTATATATAGTATATATGTGTGTGTGTGTCTGTGTGTGTGTGTGTGTAAGTATATATATATATATATATATATATATATATATATATATATATATATGTGTGTGTGTATATATATATATATATATATATATATATATATATATATATACACACATATATATTATATATACAGACACACACACATATATACACAGACGGACATACACGCGCATATATATATATATATATATATATATATGTGTGTGTGTGTATATATTAATCTATATAATTTTATTCTACATTTATTTTCTTATAGTCATGCACATGCTAATATCTTATTACTATATTATTTCCTCTCTCCCTTATACCAGAGAAGTGATGAGTACTCCAGTCACATGTCTGCGCAGGAGAGAGAAGGTCGGCCTCGTCGTGGACATCCTAAGCCTGACCACATCCAACCACAATGGCTTTCCTGTGGTGGAGAATAGTGGGAACACTGGTCAGGTGAGCAGCGTGCAGTATTCTTATGCTTCATGCCAGAGTGAGCTGCAGAAAACCTAGCCAGCACTGTGAAGAGGGGGTGGTCATAGTAGTGCCGACCATACCACGCTTGGGTTCAGTGCATACACTATAGTGCAGCGAGTTCTGTTCATCAGAAAAGGGCTTGTGCATGGAATTTCACTAAGCTTGATAGACTCGCCTCGGTAACTGTACCGCCCAGCGTGGCCGGCATCATATTTATAACCTGTAAGAAAAGGTAAAGGAGTACTCCGGTGGTAAACTTATTTTTAAATCAACTGATGCCAGAAAGTAAAACAGATTTGTAAATGACTTCTATTAAAAAATCTTAATCCTTCCAGTACTTATTAGCTGCTGAATATTAGGAAGAAAATTATTTTCTTTTTGAATTTCTTTCCAGTCTGACCACAGTGCTCTCTGCTGACACCTCTGTCCATGTCAGGAACTGTCCAGAGTAGAAGAAAATCCCCATAGAAAACCTCTCCTGCTCTGGACAATTCCTAAAATGGACAGAGGTGTCAGCAGAGAGCAGTGTGATCGTGACAGAAAATAAATCCCAAAAGAAAAGAACTTCCTGTGTCGCATACAGCAGCTGATAAGTACTGGAAGGATTAAGAAAGTTTAATAGAAGTAATTTACAAATCTGTTTAACTTTCTGGCATCAGTTGATTTAAAAAAAAAAAAAGGTTTCCACCGGAGTACCCCTTTAACGACGCAGGACATATATTTACGTCCTGCGCCGGCTCCCGCTATATGAAGCGGGATCGTGCCGCGATCCCGCATCATATCGCGTCGGTCCCTGCGCTCATCAACGGCCGGGACCCGCGGCTAATACCACACATCGCCGATCGCGGCGATGTGCGGTATTAACCGCCGCTTCTAAAGCGAAACTGAAAGTGACCCGGCTGCTCAGTCGGGCTGTTCGGGACCGCCGCGGTGAAATCGCGGCGTCCCGAACAGCTGACCGGACACCGGGAGGGCCCTTACCTGCCTCCTCGGTGTCCGATCGGCGAATGACTGCTCCGTGCCTGAGATCCAGGCAGGAGCAGTCAAGCGCCGATAACACTGATCACAGGCGTGTTAATACACACCTGTGATCTGTGTAAGAGATCAGTGTGTGCAGTGTTATAGGTCCCTATGGGATAACAATGATCAGTATAAGAGATCAGTGTGTGCAGTGTTATAGGTCCCTATGGGATAACAATGATCAGTATAAGAGATCAGTGTGTGCAGTGTTATAGGTCCCTATGGGATAATAATGATCAGTATAAGAGATCAGTGTGTGCAGTGTTATAGGTCCCTATGGGATAACAATGATCAGTATAAGAGATCAGTGTGTGCAGTGTTATAGGTCCCTATGGGATAATAATGATCAGTATAAGAGATCAGTGTGTGCAGTGTTATAGGTCCCTATGGGATAATAATGATCAGTATAAGAGATCAGTGTGTGCAGTGTTATAGGTCCCTATGGGACCTATAACACTGAAAAAAAAGAAAGAAAAAAAAGTGTTAAAGGTCATTTAACCCCTTCCCTAATAAGTTTGAATCACCCCCCTTTTCCCATAAAAAAAAATAAAACAGTGTAAAAAAAAAAAATAAATAAACATGTGGTATCGCCGCGTGCGTAAATGTCCGAACTATAAAAATATATCATTAATTAAACCGCACGGTCAATGGCGTGTGCGCAAAAAAATTCCAAAGTCCAAAAAAGCGTATTTTGGTCACTTTTTATACCATTAAAAAAGGAATAAAAAGTGATCAAAAAGTCTGATCAAAACAAAAATCATACCGATAAAAACTTCAGATCACGGCACAAAAAATGAGCCCTCATACCGCCCCGTACGTGGAAAAATAAAAAAGTTATAGGGGTCAGAAGATGACATTTTTAAACGTATACATTTTCCTGCATGTAGTTATGATTTTTTCCAGAAGTGCGACAAAATCAAACCTATATAAGTAGGGGATCATTTTAACCGTATGGACCTACAGAATACTGATAAGGCGTAATTTTTACTGAAATATGCACTGCGTAGAAACAGAAGCCCCCAAAAGTTACAAAATTGCGTTTTTTCTTGGATTTTGTCGCACAATGATTTTTTTTCCGTTTCGCCGTGCATTTTTGGGTAAAATGACTAATGTCACTGCAAAGTAGAATTGGCGATGCAAAAAATAAGCCATAATATGGATTTTTAGGTGGAAAATTGAAAGGGTTATGATTTTTAAAAGGTGAGGAGGAAAAAACGAAAGTGCAAAAACTGAAAAACCCTGAGTCCTTAAGGGGTTAATGTTATGGTGAAGGTGCAGATATTAGTAAACTTTTCCTTCCATCTTTCTTGCAGCCGCCTCGGTTATGTGGATTGATCCTAAGATCGCAGCTGATTGTGCTCCTGAAACACAAGGTACGAATACTTAGCCCAGTGTTACCCAACCAGGGTGCCTCCAGCTGTTGCAAAACTACAACTCCCAGCATGCCCGGACAGCCAACGGCTGTCCGGGCATGCTGGGAGTTATAGTTTTGCAACAGCTGGAGGCACCCTGGTTGGGAAACAGTGACTTAGTCAATAGCCGTGAATTGCAGGACTGTCCAGCAGATTGGGCTCCAAAATAGGCAGGATCAATAAAAAGTTGTATTAAAGGGGTGTGTCTTATAGTTTTGGGGGTGGAGTTATAGGAGGATGCTGTTTGGATGGCGCTGATATCAATGATGTCCCCACGTGATAATCAACAGTTATGCTGACATCTAGTGGCCAGTGTGAAAATTACAATACAGTTCACTCACTTTTACATAAAAGATCTAATTTATTTTTTTAATAAATGTATTTTATAAATACATTTTTCATTAATGTTTCTTTTTCTCCTTATTGTTTTTCTTTCAAGTGCTTTAGAGTTAATCTGTATTGTAATATTGAGACACCACTAAATTGGGGTTTGGTCATTGTCCAATGATACTGAGGTCATTGTCCTCTCTGTGAGTTTTTTTTTTTTTTTTTAAAGATTTTTGTCGAGCGGGAAAATCTGATTCACATCCAAGGACGCTTAAAGTTGAAAGATTTCCGGGATGCTTATCCCCGCTTTCCCCCGATCCAGTCCATACACGTGTCCCAGGATGAGCGGGAATGTCTGATGGACCTGACGGAGTTCATGAACCCCACCCCCTACACCGTACCCCAGGTATCCCATCTGCACGGTCCCTCCTGTATCATGTGATCTGGGTGATGATCTCATACATGACCTTTGATTTACAGGAGGCCTCATTGCCGCGGGTCTTCAAGTTATTCCGAGCGCTCGGCCTCCGGCACCTGGTGGTTGTGGACAATCAGAACAGGGTGAGTGTCCCCAGATGTCAGTCTTCTGGTCTATGTGAGATCGTGGAGCATTGTGTCTCCTCTCTGTACAATTAGGACCCATGAACAATATGGCATTTTGCTACCTCTTCAGTGTCTCTAGGTTCTTGTTGTCCCTTTTATTTACTGACGGACATTATGGTTGGTCTGCTCTTCCTTTCCTGATGTCTTTTTCTTTCATTCTCAGCCTCCTTTTGCCCTTTGCTTTTTACTGCATTGTTTTGGCCCCACACCCCCTCCCCATTGTACTGCCCCCCCCATTGTACCTGCCCCCTCCCTCTTGCTCACTTTATTTCGCATGCTCTCTCTTCAGCCCCCACCTGCCGCTTTCAGTTTACTTGCTTTTTTGCTCCATTTCCTGATGTATATTGCCTGTGGTCTTTGCCTCCTCTTTGCTTTTAACCCTTAGTGTTCTTGACTTCTCCATGGCTTGGCTCATGTTCTCCCAACCCCCTTCCTATTACCTGCTTTATTTTGCTTACTCCCTTTTCAAGTGAGCATGGTAGATTAAAAATACCCTTCTTTATTTATATTTGACTTTAAAATACAATCTGTGCAGAGAAACAAGTCCAATGTCTGCATTCAGACGTTCTTACTCATGGCTTCTCTTTTCCCTTACCCTCCTTCTTGTCTTTGCAATCCCTTACCCTTGTCCCCTCACCTAGTCTCTGCTCTTCCCTTCTCTACTTACACACTGTCTCGTCTTCCCTGCTCTACTTACACACGGTCTCGTCTTCCCCTCCTCTACACTGTCTCATCTTCCTCTCCTCTAATTACTTGCTGTCTCGTCTTCCCCTCCTCTACTTACACGTTGTCTCGTCTTCCCCTCCTCTACTTACACGCTGTCTCGTCTTCCCCTCCTCTACTTACACGCTGTCTCGTCTTCCCCTCCTCTACTTACACGCTGTCTCGTCTTCCCCTCCTCTACTTACACGCTGTCTCGTCTTCCCCTCCTCTACTTACACGCTGTCTCGTCTTCCCCTCCTCTACTTACACGCTGTCTCGTCTTCCCCTCCTCTACTTACACGCTGTCTCGTCTTCCCCTCCTCTACTTACACGCTGTCTCGTCTTCCCCTCCTCTACTTACACGCTGTCTCGTCTTCCCCCTCCTCCTTGCCCAACACATTTCACCAGGTTTTTTGCATTGCCTGCACTCTGACCCCCCCCCCCCTTGTCCGCTGCTTTTTTTAGCTTAGTTTTTTTTGGCCCCTGCCCATTTTGCTTGTGTTCTCCCACTTTTTACCTGCACTCTCAACCCCTTTCCACCATTGCCTGGCACTTTGAAGCCCTTTACCCCCCCCCGCCCTCTGCTTTTGGCTTACATTCTTGTCCCCTCACCTCTTGCCTGTTTGGTGGGGAGGCCCCTTTCATACTGCCATGTCTCCCTGTCGAGATGGGCCGTTAAAGTCTCTTATTTTTTTTGTGTGTGTGACTTTAATGGCCGTTTTCGTGACAGGGAGCAACGGGCAACAACGGGTCCCGGTGTCTCCCATTTACCTATGGGAATAGTGGGAGTAAAAGACGGCTCTTGCAGTAATTTTTCTCCCCGGCTTCGCTGACGCCCGTCACACTGCTGTGTCACAACATCAGTGTAAAAGTAGCCTACGAATTTTGGTGCTCTTGATAACTTTCAGTGCAGTAGAAATGTTTTTGTCCCCTTCTCCAGATCTGTGCCTGCACACAATCCTGTCTCTGAGCTCTACAGGCAGTTCTTTCCTCCTCATTGATTGACGTTTTCTATCCATTACTGATACACTTTATTTGCCCGCTTCATCATTTTGCCTGCCCTCTCTACACCCTCCATTGCCGCCTCCTCATGCTTTGCCGGTGTCCTCATATTCCTTTCTGTACATGCTGCATGTAATTGCACTCTTGCCCCACACACGCCTGCTGCATTTCTCCTGTGCAGTCCCCTTCCACATACCCGCTGTGTTTCACCTGCACTCTCATCCAATATGCCCACTGTTTCACCTGCACTCTCATCCAATATGCCCACTGTTTCACCTGCACCTTCGCCCCATACACGCCTGCTGCATTTCATCCCACTCATTCGTATTTTCTATTCCTCCCACATGCCTGCTGTGTTTTGCATGCTCTCACTCCCCCCCACATGACCTGTGTTTCACTTGCCCTCTTCCCCCCACGTCTGCTGCATTTCCCCTGCACATTCACCCTCCACATGCCCGCTGTGTATCACCTGCACTCTCCCCTCCACATGCCCCCTTTGTTTCTCCTGCACCCTCTCCCCCCCACATGCCCGCTGTGTATCACCTGCACTCTTGCCCCCTCCACATGCCCGCTATGTATCACCTTCACTCTTGCCCCCACATGCCTGCCGTGTATCACCTGCACCCTCGCCCCCCCCACATGCCCGCTGTGTATCACCTGCACTCTTGCCCCTCCACATGCCTGCTGCATTTCCCCTGCACCCTCTCCCCCATATACCCACTGCGTTTCATCCCCCTCACTCGTATCTCCCATTCCTCCCGCAGGTTGTCGGTCTGGTCACCAGAAAAGATCTCGCCCGTTATCGTATCGGGAAACACGGCCTGGAGGAGATGTGCCTGGCGCAGACGTGATGCGGCACCTCGCTGCCATTTTATATTCCTCTCCTTTCCTTGGACAATTCAGCGGTTCTGAGAACTCTGCGTACGCCCCGAGAACCGGATTTTGCGCTGGAGACCACCTTTTGCTCCTGGAGCGAAGTCTTCTCTTCTTCACATCAAAACGAGCGGCCTCTTATTAACCCTTAGTGGTTAGAAGCTCCTGAGCCAGCCGTAAAATGTACGCAGCACCGGTTTAATCCTGTAGGCGGCGCTTCTCTTTGACCAATATGCAAGCACACTATCCTACGGATGTCCCCCTATTACTTTACAATATAAACACCCATAATGCTCCATAACTACTTTACTATCCTCCTTCACTGACATGTTTGATGTGTGTTCTACTCCAGTCACTCCCAAAGCTGCACCCAGAATTCCATTATCTTTTATCTCTCAGGTTGCATACTTCATATAGAGCATGCTCTGCTGTGTTGCATGCTGGGATATGTAGTGTTTTTGCCATAAAAAAATAAACTACATTTCCCATAAGGCATTGCATTAAGGTTTAGTAAAAATATCGCAAATGCGCTGTAAGATTAGGGTTGTGTCTGACAGCACATGACTGACCAATTTAGGGTAGCGTCGCGGGTGCAGCTTTGGGTGTGAATGGAGTATAACATATACTGTACAATGATGGACTGGAACAGTGGCCTTTCTGCTGTCGGTAAACTACAACTCCCAGCATGCCCTGACAGCCTGCGGCTGTCAGGGCATGCTGGGAGTTGTAGTTTACCGACGGCAGAAAGGCCACAGGTTACACAGTATTACTCTAGAGCACTACAACTACCAGCATGCCCTATCAACAACTAGCAGTCCGGGCAAGCTGGGAGTTGTAGTGCTGGTTGGGAAACGCTGCTCTACACTGACTTGCCTTTCAGCCCAAAATGCCGCTGTCTCAAAGGCCGGTGCACAATTACTGGACGATATCTCTTTAAAAAAAAAAATAATAATAATTTTAATATATTAGAAGTAAATTAACATTTTTTTTTTTGCAGCCTCAGGATCACATGATTGCGCTCTCGTGTACCGCGGCGTCTGTATCGGGACGATTTTCGCTCCTGTGAGTTGTTTACACTGGGATTACATGGAAGCGAAAGAGGACAGGGAAGCACAAATTGCGCATTATTAAAGGGGTATTCCAGGAAAAAACTTTTTTTTATTTTTTAGATCAACTGGCTCCAGAAAGTTAAACAGATTTGTAAATTACTTCTGTTAAAAAATCTTAATCCTTTCAGTACTTATGAGCTTCTGAAGTTAAGGTTGTTCTTTTCTGTCTAAATCCTCTCTGATGACACGTGTCTCGGGAACCGCCCAGTTTAGAAGCAAATCCCCATAGCAAACCTCTTCTAAACTGGGCGTTTCCCGAGACACGTGTCATCAGAGATCACTTAGACAGAAAAGAACAACCTTAACTTCAGAAGCTCTTAAGTACTGAAAGGATTAAGATATTTTTTAATAGAAGTAATTTACAAATCTGTTTAACTTTCTGGAGCCTGTTGAGATATATATATATAAAAAAGTTTTTTCCTGGATAACCCCTTTAAGCCTTTAAGAGAGCAGAGCATTATGGGAAAATTAGGGGCTGTACGGCCTTACCCAGCCGAGGGCGAAGCTGCATTTAAACTGGCGTCACTTATATGTTCTTTTATATTTTTGTTTTATTCTATACACTTTTTGGTTTAGATTGCCGGCTGCGAGTGAGGGAAAAAAAAGCAAAAAAATAAATTTAATAAAATAAAAATAAAAAAATAAATATGTAATAAAAAATTAGCCAAAAAACTTAATTTAATTTTTGAATTACATTATTTTTTTCTCTTAATTTTATTATATTTTATTTCTTAAGGTAGGTTAAAATAAAGGCATCCCTAAGCTTGTCCATATGGGTTGGCGATAGCTTTCACCAATTGGCATCACCAAAATTTGGGGGTGGTTTGAATATTTAATTATGCCCCTGTGCCCCCTCCCCAGACTGTAGTATTAAACTAGATACATTTTAATACTTGCTGATTTGCTTTTTTTTTTTACCTAGAAACACCGCATTGCTTTAAGAATTATTAAAGAGCCCATTTTGACCAATCAGATGAAAAATTAAAAATTTAGGCCCCACCCCTGAGGGCTTTCATTTTTTTTTTTTTTCCCCCTAAACTCAATAGCTGAATAATTTTGACCAATAAAACTCAAAGCTTTGAAATAAGGCAGGTTAATACATGGCATGGGGATATCTTTGTGCACCCATGATTCCTATACCAATCAGCATCAATACTTGGCATACCAAAAAGGAATTGGAATACTTAATAACGTCCCTGTGGAAAGTGCCCCATGCCAATACTGCAGTATTTAAAGGGGTATTCCGGTGGAAATGTTTTTTGTTAAAATTAACTGGTGCAAGAAAGTTTAAACGGATTTGTAAATTACTTCTATTTAAAAATCTTAATCCTTCCATTACTTAGCTGCTGTATGCTCCACAGGAAGTTCTTTTTGAATTTTTCAGTCTGTCCACAGTGCTCTCTGCTGACACCTCTCAATGTCAGGAACTGTCCAGAGTAGGAGCAAATCCCCATAGCAAACTTATCCTGCTCCGGACAGTTCCTAAAATGGACAGCGGTGTCAGAAGAGAGCTCTGTGGTCAGACAGAAAAGAGATAAATAAAAAATGAAAAAAAGAACTTCCTGTGGAGCATACAGCAGCTGATAAGTACTGGAAGGGTTAAGTTTTTTTTTTTATATAGAAGTAATTTACAAATCTGTATAACTTCCTGGCACCAGTTGATTAAAAAAAAAAACTTGTTTTCCACCGGAGTACCCCTTTAACCTAAAAATAATACTACTCGCCGATCAGTTCTTTCCCTAAAAACCTCAGTGCTCCTCGATGAATTAATAAAGAGCCTATTTTGACCAATCAGATTCAAAGATTTTTTAAAAAAAGGCCCCACAATCCAGTTGCCCCACCCCTAAAAGCTTTCTTTTTTTTTATAAACGCAATAGTTGGATCATTTTAACCAATCAAGCTCCATGGTTTTAAAATGAGGCTCCTCCAATCCGTTGCTCCGCCCCCGAGGATCTTTGTCACTCCTCTACACACGTTTTCTTGTATTCCAGCACCTTACAGAACCTGGACTATTAAGAAAATTTGTTTGTATGTCATAGTTAATCTTGAATATATACATGTACATTTGTTTTGGTCCCCACCCCCAATACGTGTAGCACTGGTGATGCCGCGTTACACCGAAACACCAGCTTTCCAGGACCAGCAGCAGGGACCCTCACAATAGTTTCACCAAGTGACCACTTACTCTAGAAACCAAATACTGTACAATTCCTGACAGGGTGTGTTTTCTATTAGAGTCCCCCGCCCCGGTATGTGCGAGTGAGTGTGGACGGGTGTGCGTAGACGAATGCTCGTATGGAAGGTGCGCTGCTTTTGAAATTTAAAAGTGCAATTTTTTTTAATGGATTCTGTTCTAAAAATGTGCTGCTGTATGAATAAACCATTTAGTTCGCCTGTGACTAGTCAGTACTTATTTTCGTTTTGTATTCTGACCATCAGGTGGCGCTGTGTCTTAGGTTTTGGTGCTGGTAGCCAAGAAGGTGCTCTAAATGGCTCCCTCTAGTGGTGGGTGTATTGTATAGATCAATGGTCTCCAAACTGTGGACCTCCAGCTGTTGCAAAACTACAACTTCCAGCATGCCCGGACAGCCTTTGGCTGTCCGGGCATGCTGGGAGTTGTAGTTTTGAAAAAGCTGAGGGTCCACAGTTTGAATTACACTACACTACAGTGACCAGCAGGTTTTGTTTCTTAAAGGAAATCTATTATTCCGTGTACACATGTGGCGTTTAATTATCGAAGCGCTGGAATTTGACGCTTTTTTTTTTTTTTGCCGAAGTTACTGTAAAAAAATAAACGCTATTATTTTGCAGCAATTTGCAGTGTGATTGTGCATTTTTGCAAATTGCAGTAAAATTGCACTATTTTTAATGCGATTCTGTTTAATAGTCCTGCCTTATATATTAGGAGGTGTTCCCAAGCCCCTGAAGTGCTGAGGTCCGGTTGGCCTCCTCGCTCCCCCTCCCATCCCTGTTCCTGCTTGATTGACAGTCAGCTGGAAGCCGAGCCTTGTTTCCACATCTCAATCCTGCTCAAAATGTCATTGTATTTCAACTTCCCGATCCTTTTTGTTTTTGAGGAGATAGGCCTCTGCTAGAGCATGGTTTCCCAACCAGTGTGCCTCCAGCTGTGGCAAAACTACAACTCCCAGCATGTCCGGACAGCCTTTGGCTGTCCAGGCATGCTGGAAGTTGTAGTTTTGCCACAGCTGGAGGCACACTGGTTGGGAAACACTGTGCTAGAGGAATCTGACAGTGGCCTTCTTCTTTCTATTGAGAACACATGCACGCACAGTCAAACCGAGCGAGCATGTGTAGAGAAAAGAACAGAAGAGAGAGCAATAATCTGAATGAGCCTGTGTGCATGACCATCTTAAAGGGGTACTCAAAACTGTTAAGGATACAAGCTATATTTCAAAATAACTCACAGATACAGAATTTTTTTTCAAAACTTTATTAAGCAAAATATATTCTGACTATTTATGTACAGAGCTCAGTATATAACACGGATGGGTGTACATTTTTTCCTTACGTGTAGTACCACCTATCACCTATAGAGGCCTACATTTATAAGCCTGTTGTATATGTATAATTTGATGGGGGGGTTGCAAATGACACAGGGGAAAGCAGTTATCTACTTCGAGACCCATTGCCTGGGGGTTTATGACAGTACTGTAGACCTTGTACCTAAATTATGGGGAAAGTGCAGGACCTGGGCAACAGCTGTCTATTGGTGATCTTTGACCATCTTGGTTCGGGCAGGGCTTCCCCATTATGGTTTGGTTTCTTGGAAACTAGTTAGAGGTTCTATATTTGACATGGTGGAGTTGTAGGAGTTCCTCAATGAGGGAATATTTTTTGTCGTAGTCTCCTCTATGGTTAAAAGTAAGGAAACTAGTGAGTTGTGGCCATCCTAGATGTCTAATTCTTTTACACCATTTGGGCACCAGATTTGGTCCATGTTCTACAAAGCAGATGGAGGAATAATGCAGATACTAAGCATCATCTAATCAAGAAAGTCTTTGCTTCTCTTAAAATATTTCAAAATCTGTGCTCTCCAATATTGAGATTGAGGGATGGTATTGGGCAGGTGATGGGCAGTGCCTGGTTTCCTCCGGACATGATGCTGCCCCCACCATGATCACTGTAGGGATGGTATTGGACAGGTGATGGGCAGTGCCTGGTTTCCTCCAGACATGATGCTGCCCCCACCATGATCACTGTAGGGATGGTATTGGGCAGGTGATGGGCAGTGCCTGGTTCCCTCCAGACATGATGCTGCCCCCACCGTGATCACTGTAGGGATGGTATTGGGCAGGTGATGGGCAGTACCTGGTTTCCCCCAGACATGATGCGGCCCCCACCATGATCGCTGTAGGGATGGTATTGGGCAGGTGATGGGCAGTGCCTGGTTTCCCCCAGACATGATGCGGCCCCCACCATGATCACTGTATGGATGGTATTGGGCAGGTGATGGGCAGTGCCTGGTTTCCCCCAGACATGATGCTGCCCCCACCATGATCACTGTAGGGATGGTATTGTGCAGGTGATGGGCAGTGCCTGGTTTCCCCCCAGACATGATGCTGCCCCCACCATGATCACTGTAGGGATGGTATTGGGCAGGTGATGGGCAGTACCTGGTTTCCTCCAGACATGATGCTGCCCCCACCATGATCACTGTAGGGATGGTATTGGGCAGGTGATGGGCAGTACCTGGTTTCCTCCAGACATGATGCTGACCCCACCATGATCACTGTAGGGATGGTATTGGGCAGGTGATGGGCAGTGCCTGGTTTCCCCCAGACATGATGCTGCCCCCACCATGATCACTGGAGGGATGGTATTGGGCAGGTGATGGGCAGTGCCTGGTTTCCCCCCAGACATGATGCTGCCCCCACCATGATCTCTGTAGGGATGGTGATGGGCAGTACCTGGTTTCCTCCAGACATGATGCTGCCCCCACCATGATCACTGTAGGGATGGTATTGGGCAGGTGATAGGCAGTGCCTGGTTTCCTCCAGACATGATGCTATTAATATATATATAACATTGACCTATCTGCCGAATTCGCTCATGAGGTCCCTTCCAGCGCAGTGTAATTCATGATGAGTGTCCGACGTCCAGTTTTCCAGGAGGTCACTGAAGTCAGGGGTGTTGGTGTTCAGAATGCAGGTTGGGACGGGGGATGGTTCCTTCCAGAAGGACAGGGGTAACATCCGTCTGTGCATGGGCACAATATGGGCATATTTGCGATCTAGTCTGTGTAACCTGGCATCCTTACCCACTGGCACTTTTTGCCTCGTATACTTTCGAAGACCAAAGTCAAAGAGCTCAGTGAGAGGACCCAGCTTTTTGGGATCTTCCTTGGTGCAGATGGTCTTTAATACCTTATGGTCTATCTCTGCACAAGGGGTGAGGGAGCGGAAGAAGTCATCTCTATCATGGTCTTTGCTTTGTGCCATCTTCATCAAGTCTTGATAGTATAACTCCTGCCCTCCATACATTCGAGGGGTGAAGTAGTCTTCATAAATATTACAAGAGTCTGGATCTTCCTCCTTGGTCTTCTGCCCAAAATATCTTTGAATATCATTGCTGATGAGCTCCGAAAACCTGAGGAGCTGCTCGGTCATCGCTGTAGGACTTTCTTCTGAGGAGGCATCATGGCTGCTCACATCACTGACGGATCTGATGTCTTGCTCTTCTCCGTAGGATAAGTTTTCCATCTCATCTTCTTCCACCATGTCGTCGTCCTCTTCTGAGGAGTCTTGGAAGTCCACATCCTGGGTTAGAGCCGGGAATAGGAATGAATGTTGGAACGGTGGAGGCAACTTGAATTCTGAGAGGTTTCTTATGACGCCTGCTGCCATTGTGTCTACAGAGGTGCTAAAAGGAGAAATAAAATTGGTTTAGTGGAGTCTTCACCTTGAGGTGTAGGTTTCCCATATTTCCCCCATGTATTGAGTTTGTCCCATCACTGTTAAAGGGGTATTCTGGCTTTATATATCTTATCCCCTATCTAAAGGATAGGGCATAAGATGTATGATTGCAGGGGTCCTGCCGCTGGGGACCCCCGCGATCTCTGCGCAGCCCCTGGCATTCTGTGCTGGGCACATGAGGTCATGCCAACGCCCACTATTAACATCACGCCACGCCCCTAAATTCATGTCTATGGGAGGGGTCGTCACGCCCCCTCCAATAGACATGAATGGAGGGGGTGTAACCTGAAGCTAATGGACCCCAGTAACTTCCAAAGCCCAATGGTTGTCTAATCACACCCAAAAAATATGACAAATCTAGAGGTGGTAAAGCTTTACCAAATTTCTTAGTGGTTTTTCAAGATAGGAAAAACATTTCCTAAATTGGTTTTAGCGGTAATGTGTACAGGTACGAAATTGCTTTAGCAAGGTAACCAAAGACTGGCAGAGACCATTGGAGTAGCAGCACTGAAACAGCAGGTGATTTTAGTGATGGTTTTTGCTATTTTTTGTTTTTCTCTATTAAAGGGGACCTGTCAGCAGGTGTTTTGGGTATAAAGTAAGGGCAGAGCTGCATAGAGCTTTTGACCCTGAATCCGTACATACCTCTTATTAGTTAATTGACCTCTCCAGTACTGAGATGCGGGTGTTTAAAAAAAAAATGCAAATTAGGTGTTGGAGACCCCTGGGCATTCTCTATGGCCTCTAGATTAAAGGGGAGAAGCGGGGGATTACGGTACAGACAAGTGCCTGTGAATTAGGGGGTAGAAGAGGTGACCAGAGGGGAGTGACTAACTGGAGAAGGGGCCGAACCGTGCTGGACTCTAGAGGCCAAGGGAAACAACCAGTGGACTCCAAAAGCCAAATTTGCATATCTTTTTAAACTGTGATATCTCTTGCACTGGAGAGGCCAATTAACTAATGAGAGGTATGCGCGGATTCAGGGTCCAAAGGCCTATATTGCTACGACTTTACTTTATATCCTAAAAACCTGCGAACTGATCAGCTCTAAGTCAATTTTCTTCTGATCTCAAGAAACCACAGGAAATCCAGGAAAACTAAGTCAAATTTTAGGGGTATGACTAGTTTTGTAGTATTGTTTTCCATACTGCTCAAATTTATCTAGAATAAAAATCTAAACTAACTTCAACCCCTTCCCTCTTTGGCGATTTTTCATTTTTACATTTTTCACCTTAAATTCCGTATAAGGGGCGGTATGAGGACTCATTTTTTGTGCCATGATCTGAAGTTTTCATCTGTACCTTTTTTGTTTTGAGCAGACTTTTTGATCACTTTTTATTCATTTTCTTATGGTATAAAAAGTGACCAAAAATATGCAATTTTGGACTTTGGAAGTATTTTTTACATGTACGCCATTGACCGTGCGGTTTAATTTACAATATATTTTTATAGTCCGTGACGATGCCATATAGTTTTTGGTTGTTTTTTTTAACGGGAAAAGGGGGGTGATTCAAGCTTTTATTAGGGAAGGGGTTAAATTACATTTATTAACATATTTAATTTTCACTTTTTTGCAGTGTTATAGCCCCCTCTAGTGTCTATAACATTGCACACACTGATTTCCTTCACTGATCACTGTCATGCAAAAGCATGGCATTGATCAGTGTTATCGCTGCTGGATCTCAGGTACGGAGCAGTCATTCGGCAATCGGACAGCAAGGAGGCAGGTAGGGATCCTTCTCCTGTCCTGCAAGCTATTTGGGATGTCGCAATTTCACCGCAGCGGTCCAGAACAGCACCACTGAGCTAACCGGCAATGTTTACTTTCGTTTTAGATGTGGCGATCAAGTTTGATCGCCACGTCTAAAGGGTTAAAGGGGTAGTCCAGTGGTGAAAAACGTATCCCTTATCCTAAGGATAGGGGATAAGTTTGAGATCGCGGGGGGTCCGACCGCTGGGGCCCCCTGCGATCTCTCTGTACGGGGGCCAGGCTCTCCGGCCAGATAGCGGGTGTCGACCACCGCACGAAGCGGTGGCCGACACGCCCCCTCAATACATCTCTATGGCAGAGCCGGAGATTGACGAAGGCAGCGCTTCGGCTCTGCCATAGAGTTGTATTGAGGGGGCGTGTCGGCTGCCGCTTCGTGCGGAGGTTAACACGCCCCCTTCCTGCGGGCTGTCGGGGCTCCGTACAGGAGATCGCAGGGGGCCCCAGCGGTCGGACCCCCCGCAATCTCAAACTTATCCCCTATCCTTAGGATAGGGGATAAGTTGTTGACCACTGGGTCACCACTGGACTACTCCTTTAATGCTGGACATCAGCCCGATTGTTGCCTATAGCAACCGGGACCCACCGGATATGATGTGCACTCAGCTGCTGAGCGCGCGTCATAACTCGGGAGCCGCAGATGGACGTTAAAGAACTTCCATTTGCGGCAAAGGGGTCAATAAACAATCTTTTGTTCTGTGTCTAAGCTCCTATGCAGGCCTATGTGTCTTCTTGGTTATATAAACCATGTTACAAACCATGTGTAGCAGGATCCTGCAGTTGGGTTAGGGTCTATTCACATGGCAGAATTTCCACCTCACATTAAAGCCCATAGACTTCTATGGGATTCCGCCCTCTCATTCACACTACTGAATTTTTGCTTTCGGAATCCCATAGAAGTCTATGGGCTTTAAAGGGGTACTCCGGTGGAAAGCATTGACACGGCAGAATTTCCGCGTGCGGAATTCCACCCCAAAATAAAGGGGTACTCCGCTGGAAAAACATATATTTTTAAATCAACTGGTGCCAAAAAGTTAAACAGATTTGTATATTACTTCTATTAAAAAAATCTTAATCCTTCACCTACTCATCAACTGCTGTATGATCCACAGGAAGTTCTTTTCTTTTTTAATTTCCTTTCTGTCTGACCACAGTGCTCTCTGCTGACACCTCTGTCCATATCAGGAACTGTCCAGAGCAGGATAGGTTTGCTATGGGGATTTGCTCCTGCTCTGGACAGTTCCTGACATGGACAGAGGTGTCAGCAGAGAGCACTGTGGACAAGACAGAAAGGAAATTCAAAAAGATAAGAACTTCCTGTGGAGCATACAGCAGCTGATAAGTACTGGAAGGATTAAGATTTTTTAATAGAAGTAATTTACAAATCTGTTTAACTTTCTGGCTCCAGTTAATAATTTTTTATTTATTTTTTCTTCCAGCAGAGTA